>NC_053125.1:30234514-30334514 GCF_010015445.1 Perca fluviatilis | reverse complement strand
TATAAATAATTTAAAATACATCATAGAATAAAACCACAGTTAGTAAAATGCATAAAACCAATGGCATGTGTATTATCATGTTAAAATCTTGAGGCAAGTAATTCAATTTGTAATGATGATAATAATAATAATAATAATAATAATAAGAAGAAGAAGAAGAAGAAGAAGAAGAAGAAGAAAATATTCGCAATGAAGACAGAAGCACAATCAAATTATTAAAATATAAATAAGGCAGAATAAAAGTTATGAAGGGCAACCAAGGCATCTTTAAAATATTTATATTTTTTTAAAGGACCCCCTCTGCAGGTAGAAATTAACCCCCAAAAAGGAAAGAGAAGCATGCTATAAAAGACATAAATATGGAAATATTACAATAAATACAGTTATTATTAATCATGAATATGGATAAAAGCAATAGAAAAGTCATATAAGATAGAAAATAAAGTTAAAACAAGGAAAATCAAAGAATGGAGGGGGTTAAAAGGTTGGGTATGAAGCGCTGCAGAAGAGGTCCAGATACAACCTGAGGAGAGAGGAAACCAGAGCAGTGGGAGGAAGTATTTCTGAAAATACCCTGTAAAACTTTGATTAAAAAGAGAAGTGGATCCATTTTAGTATTTTTCATTTAGACACATAGGGTCTATGGTTCTTAAAAGATGGATCCACTTCCTCTCTGCTGCCCGACGCTGAGCAGTGGTCCAGGCTCTGTTGCTCTCCAGGCCCATGCTCTGAACATTTTGAGAGTCCTGGGGCCTGTTTCACAAAAGCAGAATATATAAATCCAGGATAACTGATAAATCGAGGCTTGACCTAGTCTAATCTGTGCATCCTGGCTTGGTGCGTTTCACAAAGGCCGAGCCAGGCTGAGGAGGAGCGACTAGGTTGAGCCAGGCTGAAGTAATTCAGATAGATGCGCGTCCACGGCTTTCCTCAAAAGACCGCGAGGTCACAGATTTACTGATGCCAAAATGGAGAATACGCATTGTACATACTTTATACAGAGTGAGCAGCAGCTTCTTATGGAAGTATGATATCATGAAATACATTTGTATAAAAAGAAAAGAAACACGGCCGCTGTAATGAAACAGCGAGAAAGCGTGGCAGACGATTGCGGACCGACTGAATGCGTAATTGTAGCCTAAATATATACATTAACTGACAACTGCTCTGAATTGAAACCGTCATAATCATACCATTCAAGGATTAGGCTACTAATCATTTGCGCAAATTAACAGTTGTACTCTTTGCCTTAAAAGTAAGCAGAAGATAATGTTACTCAGGAAATTTACCATAAAGATCAATTTTCTACAACGCTAGAATATGATGCGTAAATATCTCTTTCACTCTGTTTCTCCCTCTCTCTCTCATGGGCTAAAATATAAATGTCCTAAGTCATATTAACTTCCACTGCTCGCGTTTAATGCAAAGTGTACAACTGTTCGTTTTTGCCAATGACAGTGACTTATTGAATGGTTTCAGTTAAGAGCAGTAGTTCATAAATGTATATTTTTAGACTATCATTCAGTCTGTCCGCTATTGTCTGCCACGCTTTTTTCGCGTTTTTTTTTTTATTTGATAGAGGACGTGTTTCCTTCTCTACATATGATATGCCTTGCTCCCTGTATATATGGACATAGAAAATAAAGACACTAAAGAACTTAGACTCTAAAATCTAGAAACTATGAAGATAATTAAGTGATAAATTCCATGCACACTGTAAACATGAATGGAACAGAGTGATATTCATCAGTTATTTCCCCCCAAATATAAGGTCAAAAACCATTGAGGTGTCCTCTCCCTGTTGTCATGAATGCACAGTAGCCTACATCACTAGGTAGTTACTGGTCCAGTGAACTAAGACTATAATTTGGGAGGACTGTACAATTAGGATATGTTCTTAAAATTGTACAATCCTCCCAAATTATAGTTGCAGTTTACTGGACAACACAAAATTGTGTGCTAAGAATGCCAAATACAATGTACATGGAAGTGGAACAAACATGATACTTATTGTTAAAGAATAAAAAAAAAAAAAATGAATCAACCAAAATAATTCAAGGTGCATTGGTCAACTATAGAAATGTACAGCATTGTATGTATTGCCCTTAGTAACAGACTTCATTTAAAACACATTTGAAATTTGATCAGCCTTTTCTAATTATCTCAACAACTGCCATAATATATTAATTAAACTTCTAACAACAATATGAACATCAGTCTTCATACAGCAATATAACAGTAATAATGTCACATGAATAATTATAAAAATAATGGTCACAACTTTAAATAATAACAATACTTAAATGAACAGCAATATGCACCTGTTGTATTTTAATCCATGCTGATAACAATAGGTTAAAACCACTGCTGGGTGATCAGAAAAGGCTCCAGGATTAAATAAATCCTGGCTGTTAGCCTGGTCAGGAGCAGGCTAGCTGTACAGAATAAATCTCCATGGTGATTTATGTGCCTCCGCTTTCGTGAAACCGAATCAAGGCTTAATTCATCCAGGATAACTGGGAAATCCCGGCTTAATCCCTTATCTTGGTTTTGTGAAACAGGCCCCTGGAGTTTAAAATGTGCATTTAAAACAGTTGTGCCAACACCCTTATTTAAAATATACTGGTGTTGCTTGATTCTTAAATATAGTGCATTTCTTTTCTCAACCACATACAATTTGTGGCAGGCCCTGCACCTAATTGGATAAACCACACTGATGGTTGTGTGCTGCAGGACCTGCCACGGGTTAAAACCAGCTCTGCTGTAGGGGTTAAAAATGTGGGGGAGACTCATAAAACCAACATCCGGACCCCCGAAGCACTTCTCTAAGGTTAATATTCTTGTTGAGGTTAGTATGGACTAAAATATCTTTGAGATTTTTGTTCCTCCTGTAGGCGGAGATCATATAGCAGTCTCTCAGCACATCACACACTTCCCCCGCCCCCTGGAAATTCCTTTTGATTGCTGGTATCAGGTTCCTCAGACTCTCTGAGTAGGTAATAACCAGGGGGACGAGGGTGGAGCTAGATGACTGGATAATTATGTCTTTTTCTTTGTTTGTAAAACTGCCGCTGACCTCCGCCTTTATAAGGAAGCGCCTTGAGTAACCCCTCAACCTCATCGCACTATAAAGTGTACTAGTGGTCTCCTCCACATGCTCCAGGAAGGTGCAAATTCTGTGGAAGAGTACCAACTGGGACTTAATGAGACCTCTGTACATGTGTTTAGGGTGATAGCTGGTCTTATGGAGAAGTGCATGGCTGTCGGTGTCATTGAAACACTGAATAGGTAACACATTAGGCTAATGAGGCTAGATACAAAAGAAGTGTACGAGGAAAGACATGCTGGACACGGCTAAAGGGACAACACAGAAAAGCACAGAAAACTCATTGAACGTTAAACTGAAATCCCCAAAACACAAAATCCTTTCAGAGACTTAAAGTGCTCATATAATGTATAACCAACATAGGTGGTGATAGACAGATGGTTTATCCAATCAGCTAACCAGTATTTTCAGACATTGGTAGCCCTAATTCTGTTAGCCGCTCGCTAATGCTTTTTTCTCTTGGATCCTTCTTTTGGAATATGGACCGGGAACCTGAAATGGTGCCTTCTATTCATAAATTCTCGTTACACAAATGGCAAACATCCTTTACCGGCATGTTGCTTGCTTGCTGAGCTAATGAGCTATGCTTTGCCTGCAGCAGGGGTAGCCTGGCTTGTGTTTGTATTTTCATACGCTTCGTTCATCTGATTGGTTGATTTGGCCTGTCTATCACCAACATAGGTGGTGATAGACAGATGGTTTATCCAATCAGCTAACCAGGATTTTCGGCCCTTCCCAAAAGTTCTCCAACGGAAAGTTCCCAGATGGATATGCCGAGCAAATGCGAAGCAATCCATCTTGCGGAGTCAGGATACTGTGCATGTGCGACTCTCAAAAATGATGGAACAAAAAAAGATGGAACAGAAGTGCGATGCCTCTCTCTATAGCTAAAACAGAGAGCTCAACACACAGGGTGAAAAGAGGAGCTGCAGCAATGTGCATTACGACAAAAATATGGTGTTTTTTGAAAATTAAACCATGAAAACCTATTCTGATATAACATCTAAATACAATTATGAACCCGAAAATTAGCATAATATGAACAATTTAAATAGCTAGGTTTCCCTACAGATCCGCCCGAACTGAACATATTCAGAGCATATTTAAAAAAGTCCAGTTGCCCCTGAGTTTAACCCTTCCCTGAATAACTATGACCTGGATGACTGAGAAGTCGTCAGCTTGTAAATTATTCCCATTTCTGGAATAAATGTATGGAAATAATCTTCATTAACAATATTTCATAACAATCAACAACAATGTTCATCTCTGTGATGAAAAACTAACACAAGAGACCAACTGTCGTATCAACTGCAGGAGGGAGAAACCACACGGCTGCTGCACCACCCCCCCCAAAGAGGAAATGGTGGTTTTAGCTGCTCTGAGTCAAACATTCAAAGTGCTTGATGTCACATCACCAACAGGTACGATGGGACAAACATCTCTGCAATGGCTGATCTGTAAGTACACTCTGTTCTGTCATCACATTGTTAGCTTCATTGTTTAAAACGTTCAGAAAAGGTTGTCACTTAACGCTGACACAACCTTTAAGAGCAGGAAGTGACAACAGCTGCAAAGAAACTGTAGTTAAAGGGTTAATGTCAGAGCTTATTGGACTGAGCTGCTGCGTGTAAATTATGTGTTCTTCATCTTAACTTTTTAATTAATTCATCACTGAATTACAGAAATCTGAACAGTTTTGAATATTATATTTAGGTAAAATTGGGTAAAAATTTACTTACGGAAAATTAAATCTTATGTCAGTCTATCCAAAGTACAAAACAGGTGCAACAACATCATTGTCATTAACATTATTAAGCTGCATGGCAACAACACAGAGATAATTAAACAATATACACTCCGCTGCTCGCTCACACGCACACACACACACACACGCACACACACAGCAAAAGAGACACTGCAGTGTTTGGTCTTAGTGCACACACACACAACACTACGTTTCCTAGCAACCTTCCTCTGAACAGTACCGTCCATCCAAGAGAGCGTTTTGTTGAACTCACCTGTCTGAACATGAAGTGGAGGATCATCCATCAGCATGTTAGCATTTAGCATGTTAGCTACAACCAGCATGCACCTGATTGTGAAGTAACATGGCAGCAGGTGTGTTTGATTTGCGCCACTTTGCGTGCTGGTCGGGTGGTCCGAAGTCTTCATCGGTGACGAAGTAGACAAGGAAGGCCGAGTCTTTGGCCCATTTCTGAATGCAGGGGAGGTGGAAGAGAGAGAAACAGCTGGAGCAGCTGTTAGGTTTGACATGTGTGTGTGTGTGTGTGTGTGTGTGTGTGTGTGTGTGTGTGTGTGTGTGTGTGTGTGTGTGTGTGTGTGTGTGTGTGTGTGTGTGTGTGTGTGTGTGTGTGTGCGCAATACCTGGACCAGCTGACACTGTCATCAGTGTCAGTGAGCTTTGTTCAAACATATCAGCTCTCTAGAGTGAAGTTGGCTAAACTCCCAGGCTAGTGTGGTTCAGCCAACTTTGACTGTTACAAACAGCTGTTGTGGATTTCTCTGTTTATGACTAAAGTAATGAATTATTCAAGGAGGCCACTCTGCAGAGTATCACCAAAACATTCTAAAAGCACGCAGTACTTCATATATTGGGTTATGCACTTAATCACACAGCATAGTACATCATCTGACAGCAGTAATTACAGACCATTGTTTATATAGCCCCAAGATCAGGCCACATTCCTCTTGTAAACTGTATTAAACTCTCTGCCCTCTTAACGGACCTGCGCACATCTTGTTTCCAGAACTCAGCGGAACATTCCAGAATAATTAAACCACTTCCTGTATGATCAACAAGTCAATCTCCTGCACAGCGACAGACAAATCCTGCTCATTCTGCCTTTAATGTGAGCTAATAGAACTTCTGTCATAATATGTCATAACAGAGAGAGCACAGGTGTATTTTATCTAACATTTAGGATGGCTGCATTCCACTGTAAATGTAGGATAGCTTTTACAGATATGAGACTGACGTAAAAACATCTTATTATTATGAATACCACAAACAGGAATACATTTTAAATTGCTATGCACATTGAAAATACTTTTCAAAAGGTCCATTTGTGATGGTTGGGGTCGGCTGGCTGTGAGTTTCTGTTTTGGTTTCTATTTTCCATTTTGTTTTCCATTATGCTCTCCTGTCAGTTCCTCTGTTGGCCTCTCTGACTACGCACACCTGCTCGTCATCCCACCATTTCTTACGCTGTACACTTCTGCCAGTCATCAGCTACAATCAAGCCCAGTACTTACACCCCAGATCTACCCACCATCTTCGCTGGATTGTCGTTTCAGCCACGCTGGTGATGCTCGCCACAAGATCTTTCGTCTGCTCACTGAAGCCAGCCAGGAACGCGCAACGGAGAGCCGGACTGTTCTAGAAAACAAAATGGAAAATAGAAAACAAAAAAACAGAAACTCACAGCCAGCCGATGCCAACCATCCTTTCCTAAATACTGTTCATGATACGGTTAAAAAAATAGTTAAAAAAAAAGTTTTAAAACATTGTACTAAAAAAATAAAAATAAAAAAAAAAGAGTTGAAACTGTCAGAAAGCATAAAAAATACATTGGATTTTATTGGGAAAAAGCGTTAAAATCCTTGAAAAATGTGTCAAAGTCTTCGGGGAAAAAACGCAAAAAGTCGACAAAAACGCAAAAAGTGTAGAAATAAAAGAGTAAAAAACAGTGTAAAAAAGCATGGAAAACGTTTTTCAAAAAAAGTGTCGAAGGCATCCAAAATACTTTTCAAAGTACTGTTCAATAAATTGTTTTAAGTACTCCCATTGGTTTCAGATTCATTTCACACAGCTGAGCTGAACTGCTTGTGGTCTCATAACAAAAAAACAGACAGGACTCCGTCTTCTGTTAAACAACTTTATTGACACTCAAAAGAACATTACACTTCTTCCATAAACAGTTTCAACAGGACAGACAACAGGATTGACAAAAGACAAAAATATTTGCATGTGTAAAAGCCCCTTGTGTTTCCATGAACTTCATATGGTTTATATATTTCTAAGTCACAACACACATTTGACATTTCAAACAGGACAACATTGTTTCTGTTAAAACAGCTGTTAGAAATGTACTGCAGTAAATCAGGTCACATTTTAACTAACCTACTTTTTATATTGAACTGAGAATAAATATTCTTATTCTGTAAACATTTGAAATGAGTAACTCTTAGTCTGACCCTCCTCAGGGACCATCTCAGAGCTCAGAGCTCCAGATAATAGTCCCACCCCTCCTCCGTGAGACCTTGGTTTCCAGAAGTAAATTTCCCATAAATCTCTGCCATTATAAAGAGTTTTAGACCATGCCTTAGGCTAACCAGCTACGACATGACTCATAAGCATACAACATATCATGAGTGAAAAAACGAACAGAAAATACAAAACAAGTCAAAGGCATTGTTTTAAAAGTTAATGTATCTGCTTCATGGCAACTAAACAACTCTTTTTCTCATAGTGTGTGCAGAGGAAACCACAACATAGCCAGCCACAGTCACAGAGGAAGGAGGAGGGCTTACTTGATGCTATAACTATGAAGTAAACAAAGTGTAGATATCATTTCACCAACTGTTAGGATGGAGGACACATCTGTACTGCAGCTACTCTGTAAGTAAACTCTTTGTGCGTTTCTAAAAACATCAGCTTAAAGAAATACAAGATAAAAGATTAATCGTGGCAAAAAATGCTTCCTAATGTAAATATAAGGTTTATGAGAAGACATAATGCAAATCATTTTGAAAGGTTGGGTAAATGATTTTGCAGACAGTTTATTGCATGTTATTTTAATTCTTTAAATAAACTTTAAATGTCTTGTTGTATCACAAACTCAAACCGACCTGATGTTCATTTCTCTTCAGTTCTGACCTCACTGCTGAGCAGCACAACAAACCAAGGTCAGTACACTTTATTGTCGAGATAGAACAGTTAGGTCGTGATCAAAACACAGCGTGTTTTTGCAGGACGGCTTGAGTTAAAAAAAAAAAAACTCTCAGAGCAGAAAAGCCGCTGATTAATTTGTTGATTTTTGAGCAGTTTATCATTGAGAAGCCAGAGGTCTTATTTATCAAGGCATGCATAGAACAAGTTGTCAATGTGTGTATAAACTGTTTGTACAAACAATACATTTGTTATTCGTCAAACCTTCACATAAACAACAATACATCTCACCTACATCTACATCTGCTGGCTCATACCCACTCATTCACATACAGAAACTCCCCCAGAATACCAGATATGGTTAACCACATCCCTTTAAAAGTAGCTTCAATGTAGAAATACTTGTTGTGGGTAAAAGTAGAAAACGAGAAAGATAAAGATGCAAAGCATCACATACAATGAGGTTAAGATATTGGAGCGTTTTGTGAGCAAACATGAAGGAAGGTTTCCCAGCTTAGATCAATTATTGCATTTACACAGACAATAAGGCTTAGATACTGAAGCGTCCCAGGAGCAGAAATTATTGCAAGAGTAAAGAGATGAGATGATTGTCTCAGAGAATCAATGTGAAGCATCAGAGTTCCCCTCACACTATGTCCTCTACACAAACTGTAGCCAAAGGCAGTGATTGTCCATCAACTATTTTTTTAACTACTACGTCCTCTTCCCTCCTCCCTCTAGTCTCTCTGACTGTGAGACCCAGCAGCTCTCAGATGTTTGAAGGACAGCCTGTCTCTCTGAGCTGTGAGGAGGACGACAGCTCTGCTGGATGGACTCTGAGGAGGGACACAACCAGAGAAACCAGGACTCAGTGTGGAGATGGCTGGGGAAGACCTGCTGGTTCTTCCTGTAACATCAACTACGTGGACCCAGAGGACAGTGGAGTTTACTGGTGTGAGTCCAGAGAGGGAGCAACCAGTAACAGCATCAACATCACTGTCACTGGTAAGATCAGACTGTGGAGTCAGTATTGATGAAGCTGTGTGTGAATGGATGACATGCTGTAGTTTGTCTCTGTGTTGAGGTGGACCAGTGATCCTGCAGAGTCCTGTCCTCCCTGTGATGGAGGGAGAAGACCTCACTCTGACCTGTAAAACAAAGACGTCCTCCAACCTCCTAGCTGATTTCTATAAAGATGGCTCCTTCATCAGGACTGGGTTTGCAGCTCACATGACCATCCACCATGTTTCCAGGTCTGAAGAAGGTCTCTACAAGTGTCACATCAGCAGTGTTGGAGAGTCTCCACCCAGCTGGGTCTCTGTCACAGGTGAGGAGGTTACCTTTGATTTCAGGAGTTCATTCATCCAGATATTCACCTGACAGCTGATTCTCTCTACAGAGAAACCTAGGACTAAAGACCCACCAACCTCTGCAGCTCCACCCCTGACCTCAGACTACCTCCCCCTTGTGGTCAGACTGGTCTGCCACCTGGTGGTCTTCTGTCCGTACTGCATCTCCACTTTCATCATGGTGTCTTTATATTGACACAAGGCCACAGGTAGTGATGGTCAAATGAAGCTTCACGAACCAGTGTCTTTCCTTTCTGAGCTCACTAGATGGTGCTATCTGTTCAACAAAGGGTTTGAAAACCCATTGAATTGCCATTCATTTAACCTTTTTCTTTGAACAGAGAGCGTCATCTAGTGAGCTCAGAAAGTAAAGACACTGGTTCGCGAAGCTTCATTTGACCATCACTAGCCACAGGTAACACTCTCAACTCTACTGGTGCTGATGGTTGACAGTTGTATTTAACAGAACTCTTCAGTTGATCAATTATCTACATTTTCTTTCTAACCTGCTCTGACTGTAGGAAACGGCCTACCTGTAGCCATGGGGATGACCTCGCCCACCAGGCTGAGGAGGGATTGGATGATGAATATGAGAATGACATCACCGCTGTCACCAGAGAGCATCACTTCTGAACTGATTTGAGAAGAAGCTGAAATCTCCGTAGATCAGAATCAGTTCCCCCGGCCGGCTTGATATAATTATGATTTAAACATATTCAATATGAAGTCATTGCTTTAAGTTTGAATTGCTCCTTTACTGCCAGCCACAGCTATCTCTGTAATCCAGAATATTTTATATTATAACAATAAAGCATTTTTCCTGTAGTTTTTCATGAAATTAATCTTCGTTACTTTTTGTCTTTTACAGGGTTTTGGTTTTTAGTTTATTTTCTGTTCAATCAGTTTTTTTATACATCAGCTCCACTATCTGCTGCGAGAGTGGGAATGAGACGCTCATTGTAAAAATGTGTTTGGATGAAAGCATCAGATCAGTTGAGTCAGACAGCCAGCAGGTGGCAGCACAGCACCTTCTCTTTCTTTACACATGCTCAGTTCAGCTCACAGTTCACTCTGCCTCTTTAAGTTATGTTTTTCATCTTAACTTTTTAATTAATTCATCACTGAATTACAGAAAATATGAAGAGCATTTGAATATAATATTCAAGTAAAACTTGGTATAAATGAACTTAGGTCAGTCAAAAAGTACAATGTCAGAGCCATAGAGAGATTGAGTTGAGAGACACTTTGATCTTTCTAGTGGATGGTCACATGGTTCATGCCTGTATAGTTCCAAAACACACCGTGCTGTCAAGTTCTTCTATCGGACTGACAGCAGCGATTGAGATATTGAATGGTAAATATTAATGAAAACACATAACCAAATACTTCAGGGCCGGTTCTAGCCCTTTGGTTGACCTAGGCGAGATTGAGTTTTGCGTGCACCAAGTCTTGCATTGCCAGATTTCCACAGCACTGTGTCAGCGATAGAGTAGCAATGTATGTACAAATTTTAGTTTCTAGCTTCCATGTAAGTTAGATGGCACCAACATTTGGTCTAATCATAACTGGTCTGGCAACCCAGAGGCCAGTGTTTTGTTTCCAGATTTGTGTGCATGGTGACTTATGATGGGGGTCCACCCCCTGAACATTTTTAGCATTAAATACTTCATTTCCTGCATTCTGTTCAATTTTTATGCACTTATTTTTGTTTACCTTTTTCTGAATCAATTTATACTGGAAATATCTTTATCTAAAGGGAAACATAGATTACAATCCAAATATAAAAACATAATGGAATATATTGCAGTAAGGCTCTCAGGCATTCTGTATTGCTTTCAACTATTTATTCTCCTGTAGATCAACTTTGCTAATTATATCTGAGTCAGCACACATGTAGCCTAGGCAACATTTACTTTTCCCACTTTTGCTTCTTTTGTTGAGGAAGTAACCACCCTAAATGTGCATATTAAAATTATTCACCTGAATGATACATGAATTCATTTTAATGAATTAATAAACTCCTGGACTGTAATATTTCAGATGTGTTTGAGCAAGATTTCTGCTCATGTTCAAAACTTTGTGCACATTCAAAATACAGTATATCTCATCTGTGTTCTCTGAGGTTTGGAGGAGTCGGGATATTTTGAGAAAAATAAAGTGATAATTCAATAGGCTATTACAAGAATAAAGTCACTATATTTCAGAAAATAATCCACCTGCACTATAGTCTGCCGTGCATTACGGGATATCTCTGCTGAGATGGTAGATGTCAGACCTCCTGACAGACACAGAGCGGCTGGAGAGGGAAGGGGGGGGGGGGCCCCCCCCAAACCCACCCACAAAAAAGAGTCCCTTGGCCCACACGCTATTTTTCAAATGGTAGCAGTGAGGGCGGGGGTAGGGGCGGGACAGAGTGATAGAGAGAGAAAAAGAGGAGCAGATTAACCAGCAGGGCGCGAACAGCGCACATACTGGTGTGGAGGTGAATTACAGTGAGTTATAATGGAATACTGGGAAAGTTTAATAGTAGGACAATTTAAGTCTAGATTATGAGGCCGTTTCAGCAGAGCCAACAGCTTCATATACCATGGACATGTGAATATGGTGCTGAATTTGCCAGTATTTTAAGAAGACAAATGGTTGGGACCTTGTCATGCAATGACAAACCTGATATGCTTTATGTGAAGCACAGTGTTTTGGTGTCAGCAGAAAGACAGTTCTTAAAAAAACTGTACAGTGGTGCCTCTGTCTCCATTCCACCAGACAATGTTGGATGAGCAAGACCAAAGAAAGGTCACTGTAGTCATGTCACTATGCACAGTGGTTGAGCTATATGAGCATGGAATGCACATTTTACCTTTGTGGCAAAGCCTGATTAAAACTAATTGTTGAAATACATTATTTTGTGTATCTTTTTTACATAACATTAGTCATTACTATAATGACATACACAGTAATTAATCTAGCATACTTTCATTAAATAAATCAATTCAAGCTAAAATTGAAGAGTCTACAATTAGGCTATGAATGAGTCTGATCTATTTTAAGAAATTTTCTTAAAATGAAGTTAATACCTTTTAGAAAAATGTCACCTGGGGTAAAACTCCCCCTGCTGCTACCCTGATTTGCATTTGTATAGCTCACAGCATTTTCATTTACATGTTAAAGCCTCCCCTAGAATTAGAGGGAGGGGGGGGACAACTGCCAAGTAAGGCCCACGTCAATTTCCGACAATTCACGGCAGTTTTCGGTGTTGCCTGTAAATTGCCGTGTACAGCCGTAAACCTGAAGTTCCACGACAATCTACAGTGCCGCATACTGACGAAAATCCCACTTTTCATGCAGTGTGTGTGTGTGTGATTAAATCCCTGCTGTTTAGTGCATTTAGCGCTTTGCTGAGATTCATATTAATCTTATCAACAGATTCTTAATAAGTAGTATTCTCAATTCTTATGTGATGTGTCAGCTGACATTAGTACTTCAACATAAAATCAAACAGGCGATCCAAGGCCGTTGTGCTCTAGCTACCTCAACCATCCCAAATATAAATCAGCTGACCAACCTACCTGGACCAGCTGACAATGGCATCGATGTCAGTGAGCTGTGTTCAAACACAAACTTTACATGATAGCTCTCTAGACTGAAGTTGGCTAAACTCCCAGGCTAGTGTGGTTCAGACAACTTTGACTGTTACAAACATCTGTTGTGGATTTCTCTATTTATGACTCACTTGACTTAATGAATTATTCAAGGAGGCCATTCTGCAGAGTATCTCTAAAAACATTCTAAAAGCACGCTGTACTTCATACATTGGTGGATGGACTTAAAGTGATGGTTCGGAGTAATTTCACCCAAGGGTCCTTGCACCATGACCTCGAGCCAAACACCCCCCCAGAAGCTTTTTTCACCTGGGTCGAACATTGGGAGAGTTAGCGTAGAGTAGCGTTATCAGCTTAATAGCTTAGCGCAGGGGCTAATGGATCCGAAGTGTCTCTTAACATTACCCCACTAATAATGCCCGAAATGATACTAAATGTCTACAGTAGTACAAATAGGTTATGTACTCATAAAACAATGGATTGGAAAGTTTGTAAGTACACCAGAAGTTTATGTAAATAACACTTGCCTGCTGGCTTCTGCTCTCTGCTGCTGCTGTTACTACCGGGCAGTAAGAGTGCTTATAGGGCCGTCTACAAATTACAACACCGAAAAGAGGTGCAACAAAAATATTTATTAATTTAATGATTAAATAAGGTAATGTCTCCAAACTTACCTCAATTATAACTTGTCTCCTGCTAGTTATTCTACAGCTATTACTTTAAAAAATAAGTTAAATTAATAAATATTTTTGTTGCATCTCTTTTCGGTGTTGTAATTTGTAGACAGCCCTAAGCACTCGTCTTACAGCAGCAACAACAACAGCAGAGAGCAGTGTTATTTACATAAACTTCTGGTGTACCTACAAACTTTACAATCCATCGTTTTATGAGTGCATGACCTATCTGTACTACTGTAAACGTTTGGTATAATTTCGGGCATTATTAGTGGGGTCATTTACGAGATACAAACCTGGGTCCATTAGCCTCTGCGCTAAGCTATTCAGCTGATAACGCTACTCTACGCTGACTCTCCCAATGTTAGACCCAGGTGAAAAAAGCTTCTGGGGGGGTGTTTGGCTCGAGATCATGGTGCAAGGACCCTAGGGTGAAATTACTCCAAACCATCACTTTAATCACACACAATAGTACATCATCTGACAGCAGTTATTAAAGACCATTGTTTATATGGCCCCAAGATCAGGACACACTCCTCTTGTGAACTGTATTAAACTCTCGGTCCTCTTAACGGACCTGCGCACATCCTGTTTCCAGAACTCAGCGGAACGTTCCAGAATTATGAAACCACTTCCTGTCTGATCAACAAGTCAATCTCCTGCACAGCAACAGACAAATCCTGCCTTTAATGTGAGCTAATTAACCTGCTGTCATAATCTGTCATAACAGAGAGAGCACAGGTGTATTTTATCTAACATTTAGGATGGCTGCATTCCACTCTGGTATAAATTCAGGATAGCTTTTACAGATATGAGACTGACGTAAAGACATCTTATTATTATGAATACCACAAACAAGAATACATTTTAAATTACTATGCACATCCAAAATACTTTTCAAAAGGTCCATTTGTGATGGTTGGGGTCGGCTGGCTGTGAGTTTCTGTTTTGCTTTCTATTTTCCATTTTGTTTTCCATTATGCTCTCCTGTCAGTTCCTCTGTTGGCCTCTCTGACTACGCACACCTGCTCGTCATCCCACCATTTCTTACGCTGTACACTTCTGCCAGTCATCAGCTACAATCAAGCCCAGTACTTACACCCCAGATCTACCCACCATCTTCGCTGGATTGTCGTTTCAGCCACGCTGGTGATGCTCGCCACAAGATCCTTCGTCCGCTCACTGAAGCCAGCCAGGAACGTGCAACGGAGAGCCGGACTGTTCCAGAAAACAAAATGGAAAATAGAAAACAAAACAGAAACTCACAGCCAGCCGATGCCAACCATCCTTTCCTAAATACTGTTCATGATACGGTTCAAAAAATAGTTTAAAAATAGCGTAGAAAAAAACATTTAAAACAGTGTCCTAAAAAAAAAAAATAAAGAGTTGAAGCATCAAAAATACATTGAATTTTTTTTCGGGAAAAAGCGTTAAAAGCCTTGAAAAAGGTGTGAAAGTCTTCGGGGAAAAAAACTTTAAAACAATCAGAAAAAACGCTGAAAGTGTTGAACAAAACAAAGCGTTGAAAAAAAAAGAGTAGAAATAAAATAGTAAAAAGCGTTGAAGGCATCCAAGCCAGTACTTTCCAAAATACTTTTCAAAGTACTGTTCAATAAATTGTTTAAAGTACTACCATTGGTTTCAGATTAATTTCACACAGCTGCGCTGAGCTGCTTGTATTCTCATTTAAAAAAAAAATCACTACCAAACAGACAGGACTCCGTCTTCTGTTATACAACTTTATTGACACGCAAAATAACATTACACTTCTTCCATAAGAAACAGTTTCAACAGGACAGACAACAGGATTCACAAAAAACTAAAACATCTGGCCCTAACCCTTGTGTTTCCATGAACTTCCATGAAGGTTTATATATTTCTAATTCACAACACACATTTGACATTTCAAACAGGACATTGTTTCTGTTAAAACAACTGTTAGAAATGTACTGCAGTACTACTTTTTATATTGAACTGAGAACAAATATTCTTGTTCTGTAAACATTTGAACTGAGTCACTCTTAGTCTGACCCTCCTCTCCTCTGGGATCTCATCATGGGAGACCCTACAGGAGCTCAGAGCTCCAGATAATAGACCTCAACAGTCCCCCCCACCCTCCCCTGAGAGACCTTGGGTTCCGGAAGTAAATTTCCCATTAATTTCTCCCATTATAAAGAGTTTTAGACCATGCCTTAGGCTAACCAGCTACAACATGACTCATACGCATACAACATATGAGTGAAAAAACGAACTGAAAATCCAAAAAAAGTCAAAGGTACAAGACTGTGTACATATTTTCATTTCCGAGCGAAGGAACTACTCATCCCATAAACCACCGCGCATCACTGACTAATATAGTCGAAGACACAACAGCGAAAGAGCCTCTTGAACAACAATCAAGTCATGACAACAGCCTTGCGCACTTTTACCTCCAAATATAGTGAATGTGCAGTTCTTGTTCAGGATTGTGGGTAATGAAGTACTTATCCAAGACATCGTGAAAAAAAGATATTTATCTCAAAACAAGCTTGGTGCCGCTACAAGCGGCCGAAATGGGTTTCCTCAGGAGGGTGGCTGGCGTCTCCCTTAGAGATAGGGTGAGAAGCTCAGTCATCCGTGAGGAGCTCGGAGTAGAGCCGCTGCTCCTTTGCGTCGAAAGGAGCCAGTTGAGGTGGTTCGGGCATCTGGTAAGGATGCCCCCCGGGCGCCTCGGGGAAGACCCAGGACTAGGTGGAGGGATTATATCTCCAACCTGGCCTGGGAACGCCTCGGGATCCCCCAGTCGGAGCTGGTTAATGTTGCTCGGGAAAGGGAAGTTTGGGGTCCCCTGCTGGAGCTGCTCCCCCCGCGACCCGACACCGGATAAGCGGACGAAGATGGATGGATGGAAGCTTGGTGCCCCATTAACATTTGGCATCTATATGAGCATATACAATCGCTTAGTCATGTCATAGCTGGTTTAAGTCTACCATTTACGATTACGATTTCATAGCTTATACTCCAATTGTCAATGACAAAATTGCATTGGCTTTTTACTTCTGGACCCGGCTGTGGGCGGGACTGTTGAGCGCTATACAGATCCCAGACTCAGATACACAAACCCCTCCACCACGATAAGGTGGTGATTACCGGTGGGGAGTACCAGGACGAAAGAAAGAAGAAGAAAAAGATTTTTAGGTTCTTTTACATAATAAAGTTTGTGGGGTTAGTTAAAATATGAGACACGATTTAAACAGGTCTCTGAGTTTTCAGATTAACTGCCATCTACAGGAAGATACAGCTGGTTTATTTGAAGGTCATCAAGTCATTTTCTAATGAATCTCTAAAAGGATTTAAATATGCATTGTGAATCTTTGTGAAAAGATATCTTTAACCTCAGGCATCAAAACAATGTTTGCATCGTATTATTTACATTCAGGTGTCAATCGTTTTTCACCTCACCATCTTCATTTAGTTTTTCTTCTCTCCACTTCATGTTATGGTTCACTGCCCTATTTTAAAAGTTAATGTATCTGCTTCATGGCAACTAAACACAACTGTTTTTCTCATAGTGTGTGCAGAGGAAACCACATCACTGATCCACAGGCACAGAGGAAGGAGGAGGGCTTACTTGATGCTATAACTCTGAAGTAAACAAAGTGTAGATATCATTTCACCAACTGTTAGGATGGAGGAAACATCTGTACTGCAGATGCTCTGTAAGTAAACTCTTTGTGCGTTTCTAAAAACATCAGCTGAAAGAAATACAAGATAAAATATTAATCTTGGCTAAAAATGCTTCCTAATGTAAATATAAGGTTTATGAGAAAAAATAATGCAAATCATTTTGAAAGGTTGTGTAAATGATTTTGCAGACAGTTTTTAGGTTGTTATTTAAATTTTTTTAATAAACTTTAAATGCCTTGTTGTATCACAAACTCAAACCGACCTGATGTTCATTTCTCTTCAGTTCTGACCTCACTGCTGGGCAGCACAACAAACCAAGGTCAGTACACTTTATTGTCGAGATAGAACAGTTAGGTCGTGATCAAAACACAGCGTGTTTTTGCAGGACGGCTTGAGTAAAAAAAAAAAAAACTCCAACTCAGAGCAGAAAAGCCGCTGATTAATTTGTTGATTTTTGAGCAGTTTATCATTGAGATGCCAGATGCCTTATTTATCAAGGCATGCATAGACCAAGTTGTCAATGTGTGTATAAACTGTTTGTACAAACAATACATTTGGTATTCATCAAACCTGCACATAAACAACAATACATTTCACCTACATCTACATCTGCTGGCTCGTACCCACTCATTCACATACAGAAACTCCCCCAGAATACCAGATATGGTTAACCACATCCCTTTGAAACTCTGAGTAGCTTCAATGTAGAGATACTTGTGGGCAAAAGTAGAAAACAAGAAAGATAAAGATGAAAAGCATTGCATACAATGAGGTTAAGATATTGGAGCGTTCTGTGAGCAAACATGAAGGAAGGTTTCCCAGCTTAGATCAATTATTGCATGTACACACACAATAAGGCTGAGATACTGAAGCGTCCCAGGAGCATAAATTATTGCAAGAGTAAAGAGATGAGATGATTGTATTAGAGCAGTGGTTCCCAACCTGGGGTCCGGGCACCCCTTAGGGGGGCGGTAAAGATCACAGGGGGGGGCGCAAGTCTTTATCTGGTTTGAGGTTGAGGTAAAAAAAATATTTGCACATGTTAAACAAATTATTATAATACACTAGAATATATAATGTATACAAAAGTTGTAATAAAAACTATATATTTTTGTTTTTGCTTGAAATTGGAGGCAGGCTACTTAGTAAGCTAAACCTCCGGGACCTCTTAACCTGGGACCCTTGCTGTCATCAGGTCAGCTGCTAGCTGCTAGCTGTTAGCTGCTAGCTGCTATCATCCTCGTTTTTCCTGCCGCCACGGCATCACTTTTTTATGAATGAAACATGGCGGAGAAATGTAAAAGTCCTGATAACTGCTCTGTATCAAAAAAGAAAGTAAGGCTCTATCTCGAGAGTTACCTCAACTTTGGTTTCGGTGGGGGGGGGGGATCAGCTTTTCTTAGACATAAGTAGGGGTGCGCCAAGGAAAAAAGGTTGGGAACCACTGGCCTAGCCACTCATTCACATACAGAAACTCCCCCACAATACCAGATATGGTTAACCACATCCCTTTGATACTCTGAGTAGCTTCAATGTAGAAATACTTGTTGTGGGTGAAAGTAGAAAACGAGAAAGATAAAGATTAAAAACATTACACACAATAAGGTTGAGATACTGGAGCGTCCCAGGAGCATAAATGATTGCAAGAGTAAAGAGATGAGATGATTGTCTCAGAGAATCAATGTGAAGCATCAGAGTTCCCCTCACACTTTGTCCTCTACACAAACTGTAGCCAAAGGCAGTGATTGACCCATCAACTAGTTTTTTTAACTACTACTTCCTTTTGGGAGTTCATTCATCCAGATATTCACCGGACAGCTGATTCTCTCTACAGAGAAACCTCCGACCACAAGCCCTCCATTGAGCTCTCTTCTGCCTCCGACCTCAGTGTGATTGGATGATGACTATGATGTCACCAGAGAGCATCACTTCTGAACTGATCTGAAAAGAAGCTGAAATCTCTATAGATCAGAAACAGTTCCCCCCCTCCCCCCAGCCGTCTTAATAGAATTATGATTTAAACATATTCAATATGAAATAATTGCTTTGAGTTTGAATTGCTCCTTTACTGCCAGCCACAGCTATCTCTGTAACCCTGAATATTTAATATTTTAACAATAAAGCTTTTTTTTCTCTGTAGTAACTTTCTGTCTTTTACAGGGTTTGTATTTCAGTTCTCAGTTCAGTCAGTGTCTTTAACATCAGCTCCCTATCACTGCTGAGAGTGGGAATGAGACGCTCATTGTAAAAATGTGTTTGGATGAAAGCATCAGATCAGTAGGGATGGCTGACGCGAAACTGACGTTTCGCAGCTTTGTTGAGATCCCGAAGCGCAGATGTTTCGAAACACTGATCCGAAGCGCGATTCAAAACACCCATGTCACGTGACTACGGCTAAATGAAGCATCGGAGTGTTTCACGAGGGTTTCGACAGGTGGCATGGTCCGCCGAATCAGAGTTTGATTGACAGGGTCTGGAACAGACCACACAATCTCTTGGGGTTTTGTGAGAGGAGTTTGATTTTGAGATAGCAGATTTTTGGTGATATAGTGACAGTTATAGTGCGATTTGTTTAGTTATATTTAGGCTTGCATTTAAATTTACACATTGCCTGATAGGCTAGAGACAGACAGAGTATACATACAGTGACACATTAGTAAATGGATACATATATAGCTAGCTAGCTAGATTAAGATATATATATATATATATATATATATATATATACATATATAGATATATATATATACATATTTAGATATATAGATAGATAGATAGATAGATAGATAGATAGATAGATAGATAGATAGATGGATAGATAGACAGATTAAGATAGATAGATAGATAGATAGATAGACAGATTAAGATAGATAGATAGAAATGGAAGCTCCGTTTTCATTTTCATTCAGAGCCACAAATGTCAACATCAGGCCCATCATAATCAACATCAACACCAGTAGAAACACAGGACAGTTTATGGGAACGTTTTGATGATCGTATCCGTGAAACCAAGATGCTACAGCTGATGCCACAGTGGAAGTGAAGAAATACCTCAACTATGCGTTTTTGCCCAGAACTCATGATCCTCTAACTTACTGGAAAGAGAGAGCAGTAATCTTTCCTCATTTGTATGTCCTTGCTAAAAAATATCTTTGCATGCCAGCAACAAGTGTCCCTTGAAAGATGATTTTTTCAAAGGCTGGAGAAATTATCTGTAAAAAAAGAAGTAGACTAAGTCCTTCCACAGCAGAGAAATTAATATTTTGGAATAAAAATCTATAAAAAAGTGAGACATTGTGGCTTGATTTCTTTTATTAATATTAATTTATTTCCATGACCAAAAAAACATTATGCACAGTGAGGAGCCTACAAGCTTCACATATTTTTTTTAATGGCTCGTTGTCATGGTTGTTTCAGAGCAACACCTGCAAGTGACCACTAGGTGTCATCGTTGAGACGGGTGTCGGATTGTTTCGAAGCCTCGACACAATATGGCACATTTGCTTCAACTGTTTCATTGTTTCACGAAGCCTCGATCTGCCCACCACTACAGATCAGTTGAGTCAGACAGCCAGCAGGTGGCAGCACAGCACCTTCTCTTTCTTTACACATGCTCAGTTCAGCTCACAGTTCACTCTGTTGGCTCGCTCTTTAAATTGTTTTTCATCTTAACTTTCTAATTAATTCATCACTGAATTACAGAAATCTGAGGAGTATTTGGATATACGTGCAGTTTAGTGTCGCAAATTAGCCCTAACCCTAACACCTGTTAAACAGCACAGGTCGTTTAGCAGTTTCATAATTAATTAAGGACATTGTTTGGGGAATTTGCAACATTAAACTGCACATATTGCCTACAGAGTATTTGAATATTATATTCATGTAAAATTGGGTGAAAATGAACTCAGGTAAAAATAAAACTTAGGTCAGTCTGAAAGTACAAAACGATGTTGATTGTGTGTTCCGGTGATAAAATAAAGATCATTAACATGTCTAAACACACACATGACATCACACCACAGAGTGTCCAAACTCACACACACACACACACACACACACACAGCAGTGTTTGTTCTTAGTGCACACAGGCATACACACACACAACGCTACGTTTCCTAGCAACCTTCCTCTGAACAGTACCGTCCATCACAGAGAGCATGTTGTTGAACTCACCTGTCTGAACCTGAAGCATACCTGTCAAGTTTTGGATTTGAAAATAAGGGAAATTTTCCGGTGCCCACCTCGAGCAGTCCCACCACCCCAACCAAGCTCCAGTATCCCTTACATTTTAAGACAGGTGTACAAGAAAGCTAAAATCATCACTTGATGCAGAATGCTGAAAACATTTACAATTTATAACATTGCTTGTCTTTACATTTTATTTTCATTCCACACATTCTTTTCATTTCATATTGCTTTTCTTTTACAGTTTTTCTTTTAATTTCACATAACTTTTCTTTAGTGAGTTATTGTACAAATTTGTTGCAGACTTTGCATAAGACTGTTTTGAAGGAGTGTATTTGTGGGCTGGGCCAGAGTGGTTAATTTTACATGAGAGTAGAGCGCAAACAGTTCTGTTGTCTAACGTCCTCCTATTCTCTGTAACAATCTTTCGTACCATGCTAAACACCCTTTCTGAACTTGCATTGCTATGGGGAATGCATAGTAAAGCCTTCATAAGTTTTGGCAGCGTCCATCATCATCTGACCTCACACACTAACCTCGCGACAACAGCCACCTACAGTACCTGTAGTAGTCTACTGCAGGTGGCAGTTATCGCGAGGCAAGTAACAGAGCTCAGATTGGGAATGTTTTTTTTCTTTTTTTTACTCCACTCGGGTCCGGGGTATTATTATTTTTTAATAACGCAGGTTAAAATACGGGAGATTTACAGGAAAATACTAATACGAGAGGACGGCGGGAAAGAATGGTAAAATACGGGACTTTCCCGGCCAAAACGGGATACTTGACAGGTATGACCTGAAGTGGAGGATCATCCATCAGCATGTTAGCATTTAGCATATTAGCCACAACTAGCATGCACTTGTTGGTGAAGTAACATGGCAGCAGGTGTCTTCTTCTTCTTCTTGGTGCATTACCGCCACCATCTGGTGTGGAGGGTGGATCAGGATATCTAATGTAACAGGTGTAACAGTCTTTCACACAGGAAGACAGAAACAGACACAAAGCTGAAACAATACAAACTGTGAAACATATCTCAGAGAGAAATATTGTACTTTTTACTCCACTACATTCATCTGTTACAGCTGTAGTTACTAGTTACTTTACACATTAAGATTCCTGCACACAAAACACATTTAGTTTATAAAACCTGATTTAAAAAAAAAAAGTAAACTAGCCAACGATATAATGGCTACAAGTCTGGCTGAGATGATTAGACCATTAAACACACAACTGTTTTGATCCTTAAACTTTCTACAATGTTTTAATACTTTAACTACATTTTCCAAACTTGTAACTGAGTATTTTTACAGTGTGGTATTAGTACTTTTACTACACTAATATAATATAATATAATATAATAAGTGAGCAACAATTCCTCTGTTCACAGTCCACCCTGTGAACAGATATGAACCTCTCCACGGTCCATGGTCCTCTGCTGGACTCAGAGTGTTCCTGATAACTGTTCACCTCCATGTTCTTTCAAACAGCTGTCTACACTGTGCATGTGCAGCTGACAGCTACATGTTGCACTTTTACACTTAACTCTGCAATTTAACATGCAGCACGGTGCACTGTTATGCTAGTTGCTCAGAATATTTTCACAAATTACAACCTAAAAACATTAAGTGGAGCAAACTTAATAAGTCAGTAGATGCACATTACTTAATATACAAAACGTTCTTCAGAAGGAGTACCCCCCTATTCACTGGCATTAGTTTGCTCATGTGAAAGGTGGGATGAACTCTCTTGGTCTCTTGATCTTAGAGTGCTTTCACATCTGAGCATTTTGGTCTGTTTTACTGAACCCTGAGGCATTTGCTTGGATAGTCCAGTTGGTTTGGGGCTGTGTGAAAGCTTTTCGAACTCTGATGTGGACCAACAACCAAACTGTGGTCCCCCAGACAACGCAGGCCTGTCTCAAGCTCCTGGTTGAGTTGTTCTGATTGCTCATTTGTTTGAGTGTGGTATCAGGAGGATAGGCTGACTGACGGCCCGAGACCGGTGGAGACAATTTTGCACTTGGGACTATCAGGGAGTAATGGCACAATTGTATTGTCTGTATAGAGGCAGGGAAGTAGCTTTAGCCTTGTTAAAAACCTCTTTCAAATCTAGGTAACAGGAAGAAACATTATACAGGTCAGAGCAATCATTCTCCATGTGCCCCATGACTTCACCTTTCCCCAATGAATTTGTGGGTTTGTGATCTCAGCCACGGGTACCCCAAAATCAGGGGATGTTGGGAGGAAGTGAATACATGAAAGTCAGTGTCTCTGGATGTTACTTTTACCGGGGTGGTGTGTAAAATATCTGCCTGGATGATGTAGATTTTGTTTTCCGTGAATGGAAAGACTACTTGTTTAAGACAAAACTGTGATGATGTCTTTAATGCCTAGAGTATAACTCTTTCTTTAGTGACACTGAGGTGAATATCTGGTTTGCGTTTACTTAGTGATGGAACAATCATAATATATAATATTATACTGTATATATACAGTAAGTTAAAAAATAAAATCTTATGAATGACAAAGAGATAATACAGTATAATTCTTTTTAACTATAAATATGTCCAAGTATAACAGGACAAATATGCAGTGTGTGTCTTTGTGTTTCTCCCTGCAGCTGTTACCTGGAGAACAGGCGTGGTGTGTGTGTGTGTGTGTGTGTGTGTGTGTGTGTGTGTGTGTGTGTGTGTGTGTGTGTGTGTGTTTAAATCCCTGCTGTTTTGTACGACATTTAGCTCTTTGCAGAGATTCATATTAATCTCATCAACAGATTCTCAGGAAGTAGTATTCTCCATTCTTATATGATGTGTCAGCGTTAGTACTTCAACATAAAATCAAACAGGCGATCCTGTAGGCCGTTGTGCTCTAGCTACCTCAACCCTCCCAAATGTAAACCAGCTAGAAAAACACACCTGGACCAGCTGACACTGTCATCGATGTCAGTGAGCTGTGTTCTCTCTCTTCTCCTCTATTTATTTTAAAGTAACTAACAAAGACACAACAAGACAAACCCAGTATTGTTTAAGAAAATGCATTTACTTGTTACACCGCTTTGCATTGCGCACTATCTGAGTCGGATTACTGAAGGGAGAGAAAGGGTGAAGGGAGGAAACAGGAAGAGCTTACAGAGCTAACAGAGCTAATGGCTAACGATGGCTGACGATGTAGCTCCTTGGCTCATAGGCACCGATACTGTGGGTGCTCCGGGTGCACGTGTCCCAGACTGCCCAACCCGGTCTCACGCCAGGTCGTGTAATAGTCACGTTATTTTGATTTATTAATTTGTGTACAGGTCACGATTTTGACGTTTATTTCATGTACACGCAACGACTTTTGAACGTGTACAGGTTATGATTTTTGAACCTGTAACCTGCCACAATAATGGGACGGTTGTGGTTAGGCAAAAAATGAAAGGGAATGGAACCGCCACTCGCGGGGCGCGATCCCCGGTCTCCGGGGTGAAAGTCCTGTGTTTTTTGACCCATCCACCACCCCGACCAACTTCCCTACGCGGACTTTCGCCTTATCAATACTACTCGCTATCGTAATCGTACTGTTATCACGAAATGTGCCTCCCATTGAAATACATTGCTTTAAAAATTGTAAGCGCCACACGAAAAAAACGTCATTTACGTAACCTGTCCACGACTTAATAAATTCAATAACGTAACCGTATCACGTCCTGCCATGAGACCTGACTGGACTGCCAGTAGGATACATTCATTTAAAATTAAACATTGCAGTAAGTGGAGCGTCTGTCATAGTGTGATTGGTTATGTCGCTGTCAGTCCTGTGCTCCATATCCTATCCACCAATCACAGCGTCTCTCGGATGAAAATGCCTCTTTAGTGATTCTTAATTTCCCACGAAGCTGATCACGGTTATGTGTCAGTTAAACTTCTCATCTCCAATCCTATCTGTATTTGTGAGAAGTGGCGCTGTCCTGAGTTGAAAGCATACTTTACGGCGCTGGATACAGAGCACGGTCATCGTGCTCCGTCAGGTCAGCGGTAGTTGGTGGTAGTTACCCCAGAATAGGTGATTGTGCACTGGATACAGAGTACCGCGAGCGGCCGGTCGTGGTGCTCCATCAGGTCAGCGGTAGTTGGTGGTCAGTTAAACTTCTCATCTCCAATCTTAACTGTATTTGTGAGAAGTGGCGCTGTCCTGAGTTGAAAGCATACTTTACGGCTTTATTATCGAGTTAATGGGCGTGTGTGTTCCTGTCGGCCGCTGTCCATTTCCTAAGGTTCTGAAATGCAAACATTTTGACTACTTTTTTTAAAGTGCGTGCGCCTGTGAGCACCCACGGAGGAAAACATAAATCGGCGCCTATGCCTTTGCTAACTCACATTTACTTGGCCGGGCGATCTGGCTTGGGAGCAACAACCCGTTCATATTCCTTTGCCGTAAAATACAGAAGCCAAACAATCTTTGTTAAATCAGTATATTTTATCAAGTTATTGATTTTTTAGTAAGTAGCCATGTAATATACAAGATAATGGAGAGCAATCCAGTCATCCCTGGTCATGACCAGATCGCTCTACATTATCTCTCGGATACTTCATATACTTACATGTAAAACGGCTCCTACATTATTCATAAACTTTACAAAACCTGAAACTGTCTGTGTTTTAAACACAATCATCATAACAACAAAGGTCAGAAATAAAGTCTACATAAATCTTTTCACATTAAAAGCTGATATTTACCAGGAGCTGCTTCAGACAGAATGAGCAACAGGAGCAGAAATGGAGCCATGAGAGCTGAGAGAGTCTTTATCCGTTGCCGTCTTGTGTCCGTGAGTTTTAGTTTGAGGCTTAGCTATTTAATCAAATGTTGTTTAAGGTGGGTGGATCTAACAGCGCGGGTTACATCAGTACTTGGCAACACTCTGTGGTCGCAAGTCTGGAAACTTCTGAAATCCACCGACCTCTGTACACCTTGTTAGACCTGATTTGTATTCAAGAGCCGCCTTGAATCATCAACCAATCATTCAGAGCAGCAACAGACTGTAGATCCGACACGTAGGTCGTAGATCCGACCAGGCAATCTGATTGGTCACCAAGACATTTAGAAATTGCTCAATTACAGTAACTACATGAAAACTTCACTGTTGTTGTATGAAATGTTGTTTGTGTTTAGCCTACATCATCAGTTTCTATCATCTAATGTGAAACGAGAGGCTATATCAGTGAGTCGGGTATGGCTTTTTATACATTTTTGTGACAAAAAAATCTTCCCAGCCCTTGTCACATGACCAATTAATATTTTCTCATATCAGATATTTTGCCTTAAGAGCCCCTAGAAAATGTGTATTGTATTTGGATACACAATTTGTTGAAAATAAAAACAAGTGACATAATAATGAATGTAATTCAATGTGTTTTATTTATCAAAATGACATTGTGTTGTTCTATACTATCCAAGTTTTTCCTATACCGAGCAGAATTTCTTTGCTGTATTCTGATAAAATGCCCCCAGTGCCCCTATGACTGATTGTTGGCCCCCACTGAGCCACCCCACCCCACCCCAAAAAATCCTGGTATCACAGGCCCATCTTGAACTCCTGGTTGAGTTGATCTGCTCATTGGTTTGAGAGTGGTAACCGGACAATAGGCTGACTGACGGCCCTTTAGACTACCAGGGAGTCATCGTATTATTTACATTCAGGTGTCAGTTGTTTTTCATCCCAACATCTTCATTTAGTTTTTCTTCTCTCCACTTCATGTTGCACTGCCCTATTTTAAAATTGAATGTATCTGCTTCATGGGAACTAAACACAACTTGTTTTCTCATAGTGTGTGTAGAGGAAACCACATCACTGACCCACAGTCACAGAGGAAGGAGGAGGGTTTATGTGATGCTGTGACTATGAAGTGAACAAAGAGTAGACATCATTTCACCAACTGTTAGGATGGAGGACACATCTCTACTTCGGCTACTCCGTAAGTAGATTCTTTGTGCGTTTCTAAAAACATCAGCTGAAAGAAAGACAAAATTAAATGATTTTGTTTGGCAATAAATGCTTCTGAATGTAAATATAACAAGTTTATGACAAGAAATGTGGCGAGTCATTTTGAAATGTTGTGTACATGATTTTACAGACTGATTTTGTATTATTTCCATTTATTATTTAAACTTTAAATGTCTTGTTGTATCACAAACTCAAACTAACCTGAGGTCCATTTCTCTTCAGTTCTGACCTCACTGCTGAGCAGCACAACAAACCAAGGTCAGTAAACGTTTTTGTCTAGATAGAACAGTTAGGCCCCGATCCAAACGCAGAAGGTCAGTATAAACTCTGAGAACACTTTATATTAAAGTACACAGGGTTACAAATATTCAAACAGGGACAGGTTGATTTTGTCTGAATTCATTAGCTCAATAAAATGTTTTTAAACGAGCATTTTGTATATAGATTAGATTCTTAGAACTAATCTACTTGAAGTTTGTGACGTACTAAACCACACAGCTTCCCTTTTCTAAAGTTCCCTCTTCACATATAACCCTCGTGCTGTCTTTCCATCGACCATGCAACTTGTTTTCCTCTCGTAAAAGTAGAAAATGAACCCTATTTAAGATAGAGATAAGAGCCTGAAAGTCCAGACATCAATCTGAAAAGATTCTGGCATCGAGAAATGAAAGTCACCCATCACCAAGCATGCATTTGAAAATCTCACGGCACGCAATTGGATAACACTACGACCAATCACAACAATACACACGGAGCTAATTGGTAGATTAAACTCTTAGCTACCACAGGAGCTAACTGGTAGATTACAGTTTTTTCCAACTGCTTACACAAGTTTTCAAAACTATGTCTCCTTTTTTCAAAACTCTACACAAAATTCCTAAAACTGCACACACAAAATGCAAAATGCTTCACATCTCCTTCCAAATGAAACACTGCATTAAAAATGCCATAAACACATCTCAACATGAAGCATTTGCATCAAATGGCAAACACTTTTTTCATAATAGTAAATTTTTGGATATACCATGTACACACTGTTGTTCTAAATCTAAAGCTCTTTTGTCTTTCATAGGCTTATATCTACATTTACAATGTTCTCTAGAGAAAGTGACCTGCTGAGAGGGGGGAATTGTATGCACTTTGGGCAAAACAAAGTCCGATTGATTTGTAATGCTGAAATAGTCATTAGATAGTTGCATGCAGTATGGATGCCACTGTAAAGCTACTTAATCAAGATGGGCTTCTCTCATGGTCAATCTGTGGTTGATCACATGATGAATAAGTGTGGCCCTGATCTCATCAGAGATGGCTCTCCTTCTTCCTCTTCTTCCCTCCTCCCCCTCCTCCTTGTTGTTTTCCCCTGTCTCTCCCTCCTACTCCCCTTGGTCTGTCTATTGTTGGCATCCATCAGGGGCGTAGCACAAGACCCTGGGCCCTGCATAGGCAGTCCTGATGCCACCCCCCTGCCCCCCCCCCCGAAAAAAAAGTACCTTTACTTGCCAGCCTGTGTACTATGGTGTCTCTCTGATCATCTGTTAATTTATCTGGCCATAGTCCTGGATCCTCTGGCAAAAACTGTTCTACACTGCTCTGCCTACTTTCCAGTTCCTCAGCTCTCATTTCCACACTGTGCTCAGAGCTCCCTGCTGTCTTCACTCCCATCCTCCTCAATCACATCTTCTCTATCATCTTTCTCTATGAAGGATACATCTGATATTACAGTTTTTCTCAATTGCTTAAACACATTTCTTGAAACTATGCCTCGTATTCTCAAAACAGTAAACACAAATCCACAACGTCTCACCCAATTCACCAAACATCCTATTTTCAGGTCAAAATGAAGCACTATATCAAAACCATTAACTCTTGCTGAAAAACCAAACTTTGACCTCAGACGGGACACAAGCTGTCACAACATACACACTAAAACTTCATTTTACACACTGGTGTAATAAATTCAAAACGACATTTCCAAAACTGTTAAGTTATGTTGCCACAAACCTTTTCAGACACAATCAATGGTTACATTGGCACATTTTATTCATTACTGTATTACAGTACTACACAGTAAAAAAAAAAAAAAAAAATAAAGAATTATTCTGCATCAGCATCCCGTCTTTGCTCTGGGTCAGGCCAGAGAATCTCGTCCACATCACAGGCTATATTGGCCCTAGCCAGGCAGCGGGGGTAAAATCCTCTTGCATGCCTGATTCACCCCTGGCACGCATCTACTGATATGTCTAGGCAGGCTTCTTCCATGGCCTGAAGGAGGTGAACACGCATATAAGGTTCTCGGTCATACACTTTCCACTGCCATGACGAAAAAAACTCCTCTATTGGGTTAAGAAATGGAGAGTATGCAGGCAGAAAGAAGTTGGAAAATATTGGGTTAACCCAATATTTTCCAACCTCTTTCTGATATCTGTAAACCAGTCACGAACCAGAGCAGCGCGATGGAAGCTGACGTTATCCCAAACAACAACATAGTGAGGGTGCTCTGGTTGTGCTGGTTCCCTGTGGTCCAGCTGGAACATATGCTCTCTTAGACCGTCAAGGAATGCAAGAAGGAGCATAGTATTATAGGGTCTTAGACTAGCATGGCGGTGGAGTACCCCTCGTTGGCTGATGGCTGCGCACATCGTGACATTCCCTCCACGCTGACCAGGGACATTTACAATAGCCCGATGGCCGATTATATTCCTCCCCCTTCTCCTTCATCAAAAGTCATACCTGAACATATTCCACTCGTTGGTCTTTTACCCTGTCAGAGTTTCGTTCAAAAGGGACGCGGTACACCTGTTTCATCCGGAACCGATGCTTTCGGAGGATGCGATCAATTATGGAAAGTCTGATGGAATTTATTCCTTGAAAATGATTATTATCCTCAATCACTCTCCTTTGAATCTCTCGCAGGCGGATTACATTATTGGCAATGACCATGTTTACAAGCTCCCTCTCTTGCTCCTCTGAGAAAAGCCTTAGCCTCCCACCACCAGATGGTCGTCTCTGTATCCTACAAAAATAGAAGCACGCATTACTGTAAATTTGATGGATTTATTTAGTGTTACAGAAGCATAGTACAACAGTGCATGTGATGTCAAAGCACAGAGTACAGTACTCAAAAGTTACTGTACAGAGCAGTCGTACTGTAAGTACACCTGTTTTCCTCCCTGAAGGTTCTGATGATGGAGGCGACGGTGAAGCAACTAAAATTAGGCTGGACTCGTTGCCCAGCCTCCCTCAAGGTCATACCATGGACAAGAACATGGTCCACTAAAGTGGCTCGAATTTCATCCGAGACTGCTTGTCTCCTTGCCCTTACTCCTCCTCCACCTCGTCTTTCACCACGTCCTCCTCTTCTACCTCGTCCTTCACCATGTCTTCCTCCTCTCCCTCCTCGCCTTCCTCCTTTACCACGTCCTCGTCCTCCTCCTTCTCCTTCACCACGTCCTCCTCCTTCTCCTCCTCCTCTTCCTCCTCGACCATGTCCTCTTCCTCTTCCTCTTCCTCTCCCTCCTCGACCGTCATTTCTCTGTGGATCCATTGTTCCAAAACTCAATGAACTGACTCTGGCCATTTTATCTATCTATTGAAAGTTCTGATTGGTGTGTGATCAATTTTGACTCGTAGTGTTTCCACCTGGGTAATTGTGTGCTAATTGAGCTTCAGCTGTGCTGACTTGAGTGAGCAATATTGAATGCTGTGCTTTCTAAATGACAACATGGTATAGGCAATGAGAAATTGAGGGATTTGTGTGTAGAGTTTTGCAGTAACAGTTCAACAAATCTGACTCATGTGTCAAAACCAGGGAATAGTGTTTATAGTTTAGTGAAATGGGTGTGCTTTTTGAAAAATGGCGTTATGGTTTTGAAATTTTAGTTCAAAAGCCTGGTTATAGTGTTTAAGCAATTGAGAAAAACTGTAACCTCTTATACTAATTGTAACCTAATATAATAAAACACACTAAGATGTTAGTGTTACTTAACACCTTTCAGCCAAAAGATGTTAGTGTTACTTAACACCTTTCAGCCAAAATGGCTAAAGATGGTTTGCTTACATTTTGATATAAGCTCACCTTGTCTCAAATCCAAAGAGGAGGATGAGGGGTCTGTTGCTACTCCACTCCCTGGTGTGACAGTTTCTGAAACTGAAGGCCTTGTGTTTCACAATGTTAACATATGCTTCTACTGAATCTGACATAACTATAATGTTGACATGATATTTATCTACTGATGAGCTACCAAGATACCTATAACACTAATTAGCCTATTATTGCTAATTATATACATTATAGCCTATTAATTTAAAATTAAACATGTTTTAAATTAGGCTATTACAATGGTGTGTTATATGCACACACCATTGTTAGCGTAGTTTATTTATTTAGCCTTTACTTCAGATTACATTGATAACCAAATTATCATTTGAAAGTGTATGTTCTGCTCTTTCAATGGGTTGTCTCAGTTCGTTTTTAGCACTAACGGTCGCGGAGATATTCAAGCAGTTTAGCACCATGGATTTCATTTTCTAGTTTGTGCTCACCTTTCTTTGAAAAGAAGTCAGTTACCAATTGTTTCCCCTCATTTTGTTTTCTCTCCTCCTGTCTTTCCTTTCTTTTTGGTAACCTGATTTGGCTTTCTTTGAGGATTTCTACAGCAGAAGTTTGCGCTCCACCAGATGCTCAACTGAACTACCATAAACAAAAATGCGTGCAGATGGACTAAACCATTTGGCGCATTAGCAAGGTGGGACCTTAGATAGTCTTTTTTGTATACAAAATGTAGTCAGTCAATCAACCAAGTTATTCAGCCAGTACACTAACTTTACATTTCATCTGACATGCATTATGAAATTTAATTAGGAAATGAAAATATTCAGGTGAAATAAAATATATTCCAGACTTTTCAAGGGCCCTCTCTCCCCATGGGCCCCGGTAATCAGTATTGGTTTTACCCCCAGTCCAACGCCCCTGGCATCCATTGTTAAAAACAGGTAATCTGACCTTTGACCTATGGATAGGCCTATACTAAAGCAGTGATTGGTTAGTGTTCAGTTATGACATAATGTGTTCGCAAATGTGAGGAGTGTGTGTGTGTGTGTGCCCTGGTGAAAAAGTGTAGCATTTTGATTGGTTGTGTTTAGAAAAGAAAACCAAGTCACTTCTTGTTAGATTTTTGTGTCTTAGGTAGAGAATTGTGTGTAATGTTTTGAAAAAAGTGTTTTTTGCAATTGAAAACTGAGTGAAAGGCTGAGAAATAGCTTATGGTTTTGGAGATTTGCTGTGTAGTTTTGTACTTTGAGTGAGAGGTTTCAAAAATTTAGTGACATGAAAAGATTTTGTGTGTAAGCAGTTGGAAAAAACTGTAAACTCTTAGCTACCAGAGGAGCTAACTGGTAGATTAGACTCTTAGCTAACAGAGGATCTAACTGGTAGATTAGACTCTTAGCTAACAGAGGATCTAACTGGTAGATTAAACTCTTAGCTACCAGAGGAGCTAACTGGTAGATTAAACTCTTAGCTACCAGCAGAGCTAACTGGTAGATTAAACTCTTAGCTACCAGCGGAGCTAACTGGTAGATTAAACTCTTAGCTACCAGAGGAGCTAACTGGTAGATTAAACTCTTAGCTACCAGCAGAGCTAACTGGTAGATTAAACTCTTAGCTACCAGAGGAGCTAACTGGTAGATTAAACTCTTAGCTACCAGAGGAGCTAACTGGTAGATTAAACTCTTAGCTACCAGAGGAGCTAACTGGTAGATTAAACTCTTAGCTACCAGCAGATCTAACTGGTAGATTAAACTCTTAGCTACCAGAGGAGCTAACTGGTAGATTAAACTCTTAGCTACCAGAGGAGCTAACTGGTAGATTAAACTCTTAGCTACCAGCAGAGCTAACTGGTAGATTAAACTCTTAGCTACCAGAGGAGCTAACTGGTAGATTAAACTGTCGTCATCCTATATCAGATACAGCGATGTGATTGGTGCAGCTCGGCAGCAAGGGCATAGTTAATGAACATCATTAGTGAATGCTAGAGAGACTCGCTGGGCAAATTCAAATTGTGCTCTCGCGACAACTCTGGATTTCCAGCGTTTCGACAAAATAGTTATGATTTAAGGGATAATCATGATTGTCAACAAGTCCAGATATGTGTTGTCTTCCCATCGACCAACAAGTGATTGTGTGTGTCTGTGTGTGTGTGTCTGTGTGTGTGTGTGTGTGTGTGTGTGTGTGTGTGCATGCATGCGTGTGTGTGTATGTGTGAGTGTGTGTGTGTGCGTGTGTGAGTGTGTATGTGAGTGTGTGTGCATGCGTGCGTATGTGCGTGTCTGTGTTTGTGTGTGTGCATGTGTGTGCGTGTCTGTATGTTTGTGTGTGCGTGTGTGAGTGTGTGTGTGTGTGTGCCTGTGTTGTGTGTGTGTGTGTGTGTGTGTGTCTGTATGTGTGTCTGTCTGCTTTTTTTTTTTTTTTTTTGTTTTTTTTTTTTTTTTTTTTTTTTTTTTTTTTTTTTTTTTTTTTTTTTTTTTTTTTTTTTTTTTTTTTTTTTTTTTTTTTTTTTTTTTTTTTTTTTTTTTTTTTTTTTTTTGTGTGTTTTGTGTGTGTGTGTGTGTGTGTGTGTGTGTGTGTGTGTGTGTGTGTGTGTGTTTGCATGTGTTTGTGTGTGTTTGTGTGTGTGTGTGCTCATCATCACATAATTTAGGACACAAACATTAGAAAACAAGTTTGGGTTTCAGACTTCCTTCTCTGGGTCATTTAGTGTTTTCTAAACCCTCCTCCCTCCAGTCTCTCTGACTGTGAGTCCCAGCAGATCTCAGATGTTTGAAGAACAGTCTGTCTCTCTGAGCTGTGAGGAGGACGACAGCTCTGCTGGATGGACTCTGAGGAGGAACACGAGTGATGAAACCAGAGCTGAGTGTGAAGATGGCTGGGGAATATATTTTGGTTCTATCTGTATCACCTTCATGTTCTCATCGGACAGTGGAGTTTACTGGTGTGACTCCAGAGAGGGAGCAACCAGTAACATCATCAACATCACTGTCACTGGTAAGATCAGACTGTGGAGTCAGTATTGATGAAGCTGTGTGTGAATGGATGACATGCTGTAGTTTGTCTCTGTGTTGAGGTGGACCAGTGATCCTGCAGAGTCCTGTCCTCCCTGTGATGGAGGGAGAAGACCTCACTCTGACCTGTAAAACAAAGAAGTCCTCCAACCTCCCAGCTGGTTTCTATAAAGATGGCTCCTTCATCAGGACTGAGCCTGCAGGTCACATGACCATCCACCATGTTTCCAGGTCTGATGAAGGCCTCTACAAGTGCAGCATCAGCAGTGTTGGAGAGTCTCCACCCAGCTGGGTCTCTGTCACAGATGAGGAGGTTACCTTTGATTTCAGGAGTTCATTCATCCAGATATTCACCTGACAGCTGATTCTCTCTACAGAGAAACCAATGACCACAAGCCCTCCTTCGAGCTCTCTGCCCCCTGACACAACCTCAGCTCCGCCCCCGACTTCAGACACTCTGTTCTGTCATCACATTGTTAGCTTCATTGTTTAAAATGTTCAGAAAAGGTTGTCCCGTAACGCTGACACAACGTTTAAGAGAAGGAAGTGACAACAGCTGCAGAGAAACTGTAGTTAAAGGGTTAACGTCAGAGGTTATTGTATGAAGCTGCAGCGTGTTAGAAAAGCAGAATAAACTGGTGTTAAAGCTGGAAGACGCTGAGAGTATTTAGTGTGGACTCCATCTTCTCTGAGCTCACAGTTGTTCTGTCTGTCTGCAGTAAAAGCTCAAACTAACCTGAGGTCCATTTCTCTTCAGTTCTGACCTCACTGCTGAGCAGCACAACAAACCAAGGTCAGTATAAACTCTGAGAACACTTTATATTAAAGTACACAGGGTTACACATATTCAAACAGGGACGGGTTGATTTTGTCTGACTTCATTAGCTCAATAAAATGTTTTCAATTGAGCATTTTGTTCATTTCCTGAAAAACAACGAATTTGAACATACAAGGTTTACGCCCGGCAGAGATGATATGTTCCCCTTTCTATACTTAGATTCTTAGAACTAATCTACTTGAAGTTAGTGACGTATTAAACCACACAGCTTCTCTTTTCTAAAGTTCCCTCTTCACACTTAACCCTTGTGTTGTCTTCCCGTCGACCATGCAACTTGTTTTCCTCTCGTAAAAGTAGAATGAACCCTATTTAAGATAGAGATAAGAGCCTGGAAATCCATGCATTTGAAACTCTCAGTGCATGCAGTTGGATAACACTACGAACAATCACAACAATACACAGGGTGATGTATCCAGAACCCCATTAGGAGCTAACTGGTAGATTAAACTCTTAGCTACCAGAGGAGCTAACTGGTAGATTAAATTCTTAGCTACCAGAGGAGCTAACTGGTAGATTAAACTCTTAGCTACCAGAGGAGCTAACTGGTAGATTAAACTCTTAGCTACCAGAGGAGCTAACTGGTAGATTAATCTCTTAGCTACCAGAGGAGCTAACTGGTAGATTAAACTCTTAGCTATCAGAGTAGCTAACTGGTAGATTAAACTCTTAGTTACCAGCGGAGCTAACTGGTAGATCAAACTGTTGTCATCCTATATCAGATACAGCGATGTGATTGGTGCAGCTCGGCTACAAGGGCATAGTTACTGAATGCCAGAAGGACTCGCTGAGCAAATTCAAATTGTGCTCTGTGTGTCTGTGTGTGCGTGTTCAGTTTATGTGTGTGTGTGTGTCTGTCTAGGTGTGTCTGTCTGAGTGCCTGCCTTTGTGTTTGTGTCTGTATGTTTGCGTTCAGTGTGTGTGTGTGTTTGTGTTCAGCGTGTGTGTGTCTGTGTGTGTCTGTCTATGTGTGTCTGTCTGCTTGCGCGCGTGCGTGCGTGTGTGTGTGTGTGTGTGTGTGTGTGTGTGTGTGTGTGTGTGTGTGTGTGTGTGTGTGTGTGTGTGTGTGTGTGCGTGTGCGTGTGCTCATCATCACATAATTTAGGACACAAACATTAGGAAACAAGTTTGGGTTTCAGACTTCTCTTCTCGGGGTCATTCAGTGTTTTCTAAACCCTCCTCCCTCCAGCCTCTCTGACTGTGAGTCTCAGCAGATCTCAGATGTTTGAAGGACAGTCTGTGTCTCTGAGCTGTGAGGAGGACGACAGCTCTGCTGGATGGACTCTGAGGAGGAACATTAGTTATGAAACCAGAGCTGAGTGTGGAGATGACTGGGGAAGATATTTTGGTTCTATCTGTATCATCCTCTACGTGTTCTCATCGGACGGTGGAGTTTACTGGTGTGAGTCCAGAGAGGGAGCAACCAGTAACAGCATCACCATCACTGTCACTGGTAAGATCAGACTGTGGAGTCAGTATTGATGAAGCTGTGTGTGAATGGATGACATGCTGTAGTTTGTCTCTGTGTTGAGGTGGACCAGTGATCCTGCAGAGTCCTGTCCTCCCTGTGATGGAGGGAGAAGACCTCACTCTGACCTGTAAAACAGAGACGTCCTCCAACCTCCCAGCTGGTTTCTATAAAGATGGATCCTTCATCAGGACTGAGCCTGCAGGTCACATGACCATCCACAATGTTTCCAGGTCTGATGAAGGCCTCTACAAGTGCAACATCAGCAGTGTTGGAGAGTCTCCATCCAGCTGGGTCTCTGTCACAGGTGAGGAGGTTACCTTTGATTTCAGGAGTTCAGTCATCCAGATGTTCACCTGACAGCTGATTCTCTCTACAGGGGAACCAAAGACCACAAGCACTCCTATGACCACAAGCCAATCTCTGTGCTTGACACCACACCCTAACACCTTAGCTCCGCCCCCGACCTCAGTGATCAGACTGGTCTGCCACCTGGTGGTGTTCTGTCCATTCTGCATCTCCACTTTCATCATGGTGTCTCTATATCGACGCAGGGCCACAGGTAACACTGAATCATTCACTGACCTTACAATCAATCTCCCCACTCTGTTTTTTTATTTTTATTTTTAGTTAACCTTTATTTAACCAGGTAGGCCGTTGAGAACAGGTTCTCATTTGCAACGGCGACCTGGCCAAGAATAAAGCATAAGCGTGCAGGACAACATACAGTTTCACATTCAATATAGTACAAGAAAACAGAATACAATAGGCTACATAAAGTACAGATTAAGTCGGCATTACCAAGCTGGTGCAAAGTGAGGTGTAAGTAAGATGAAGGATATGTGAAAGTGATATGGTAATAACACAATATACATTAATAGACAGTCTGTAACACTGCTGAGATGTAGTGAAGAGGAAGTGATGTTTGGTTGTATTTAACAGAACTCTTCAGCTGATCAATTATCTACATTTTCTTTCTAACCTGCTCTGACTATAGGAAACGGCCTACCTGTCGCCATGGTGATGACCACCTGGCCCACCCAGGCTGAGGAGGGATTGGATGATGACTATGATAATGACATCACCGCTGTCACCAGAGAGCATCACTTCTGAACTGATCTGAAAAGAAGCTGAAATCTCCGTAGATCAGAAACAGTTCCCCCGGCCGTCTTGATATAATTATGATTCAAACATATTCAATATGAAATCATTGCTTTAAGTTTGAATTGCTCCTTTACTGCCAGCCACAGCTATCTCTGTATTTCAGTTCTCAGTTCAGTCAGTGTCTTTAACATCAGCTCCCTATCACTGCTGAGAGTGGGATTGAGACGCTCATTGTAAAAATGTGTTTGGATGAAAGCATCAGATCAGTTGAGTCAGACAGCCAGCAGGTGGCAGCACAGCACCTTCTCTTTCTTTACACATGCTCAGTTCAGCTCACAGTTCACTTTAAATTATGTTTTTCATGTTAACTTTTTAACTAATAGAAGAGTAATAGAAGAAATAGAAGAGTATTTGGGTATACATGCAGTTTATTGTCCCAAATTAGTTTAGTGTCCCAAATTAGCCCTAACTCTAATACCTGTTAAAAAGTACATGTGGGTTGTAGGTTCAGAATTAATTAGGGACATTGTACGGTGAATTTGGGACACTAAACTGCACGTATAACGACTATTCAAATATTATATTCATGTAAAATTGGGTAAAAATAAAACTTAGGTCAGTCAGAAAGTACAAAACAATGTTTAGTTTATGTTCCGTTAATAAAATGAAGATCATTAACATGTCAACACACACGACATCTCACCACAGAGTGTCCAAACCAACAGTTAATACATTTCAGAAACACTCTGCAGCAGAAAACCGAAACAGAGACAAAACTCAGACAGTTAAACTAAAATGAGTAGCAATGTATGTTAATTTTAGTTTCTAGCTTCCATGTAAGTTAGATGGCACCAACATTTGGTCTAATTATAACTGGTCTGGCAACCCAGAGGCCATTGTTTTGTTTCCAGATTTGTGGGCATTGTGACTCATGATGGGGGGGTCTGGGGGTCCACCCCCTGGAAACTTTGAGCATTAAATACTTCATTTCCTGCATTCTGGTGAATTTATATGCACTTTTTTTTTTTTTTTTTTACCTTTTTCTGAATCAATTTATGCTGGGAATATCTTTATCTAAAGGGAAACAGAGATTACAATCCAAATATAAAAACATAATGGAATATTTTGCAGTAAGGCTCTCAGGCATTCTGTATTGCTTTCATCTATTTATTCTCTTTTGGATCGATGTTTCTAATTATATCTGAGTCAGCACACATGTAGCCTAGGCATCATTTACTATTCCCACTTTTGCTTCTTTTGTTGAGGAAGTAACCACCTTAAACGTGCATATTAAAATTATTCACCTGAATGATACATGAATTAATTTTAATGAACTAATAAACCACTGGACTGTAATATTTCAGATGTGTTTGAGCAAGATTTCTGCTCATGTTCAAAACTTTATGCACATTCAAAATACAGCATATCTCATCTGTGTTCTCTGAGGTATGGAGGAGTTGTGATATTGTGAGAAAAAGAAAGTGATAATACAATAGACTATTACAAGAATAAAGTCACTATATTTCAGAAAATAATCCACCTGCACCATAGTCTGCTGTGCATTACGTGATTGCTCTGTTGATACGGTAGATGTCAGACCTGCTGACAGACACAGAGCCCCGCTTGAGACGCTGGTCTCTGAATGAGACAGTTTAGGGAAGTGGCTGTAGGCTACGCTGCTCTACATCGGAGGTGGAAACACAATACTACGCAGAAATAGGGACACATCTGCCGCAGCATGCCCACAGCAGAGCGCGTCCATTATAAACCTGCAGCAGCTCCGTGTCTGTGCCGCTGCTCGTCTCTATTTTTACAGCGAGAGTGGACACTAAGCGACGCACAGGTCTGCTTCAGAGGTCCGTGTGTTTGAGACTGACCCGTAGACTGGAAAAGTCGCGTAATGAAAGGTTGACAAGTAAACGTGTGGCCCTAGGATGATCATGTTTAATAAACACGTTTTATTTTGCTTGTCGTTCTAATTCTATTATTAATGGGAAGTAGACCTAAGGGCGACACGGCGCCCCCAACACTTTTGACGCCCTAGGCAATTGCCTAGGTCGCCTATAGCAATCGCCGGCCCTGCACACACACACACACACACACACACACACACACACACACACACACACACAATGCTACGTTTCCTAGCAACCTCCACCTGAACAGTACCATCCATCCCAGAGAGCGTGTTGTTGAACTCACCTGTCTGAACCTAAAGTCTCGCATCATCCATCAGCATGTTAGCATTTAGCATGTTAGCCACAACTAGCATGCACCTGTTGCTGAAGTAACATGGCAGCAGGTGTCTTCTTCTTCTTCTTCTTGGTGCATTACCGCCACCATCTGGTGTGGAGGGTCGATCAGGATATCTAATATTAGGCTGCGTACAGTACTCCAAAACTAAACTAAGAAACTAAACTAACATAATACTTGATTACACCCATTCAGGTGTGTTTAATTTGCGTCACTTAGCGTGCAGGATGGGTGGTTCATGCTGAAATCTCCGTAGATCAGAAACAGTTCCCCCGGCCGTCTTGTTATCATTATGATTTCAACATATTCAATATGAAATCATTGCTTTAAGTTTGAATTGCTCCTTTACTGCCAGACACAGTTATCTCTGTAATCCTGAATATTTTATATTATAACAATAAAGCTTATTTTCCCCGTATTTATTCATTATTATTTCCCCGCAGAAGGGAAGGGAAGCCCGGGAGAACCAGAACCAGGGCTGAGCGGGGCGGGGTGGACTGTCACAGCCTGCTGAAGTTTAAATCACAGGTTTCCTAAATGGAGTCTGGCGGGACTCAGACTGTGGATGACGAAACATCTCGTTAAATAAATAAATACACGCAGAAATAAATGAATCAATCGTGGAGGAGTGAGCGTGGACATTTCAATCTGTTTAAACTTCACTTTGAAGCAGAAACTTTTAGTTCAGAAGGGTGAAGTTTCCATTTGTACTCATCTGTGAACTGATTATAATAAATATTCTTTGTATTAACACATTAATTAGTCTTTTTGTTTAAAAAAACTAGAAAATCACATGAGATTTTGACGATTTATAGTGATTTTATTTTCGTTAGACCTTTGCCTACATTGACGCTGATGCATTAAAGAGGAGTGACTCCCCTGTTCCAAGATGGAGGCTGTATTGACACATTCGTTCCCCTAGGCTGCTTCGCTAGTGCTGTTAGCTTCTTCGTTAGCTTGTTCCGAGGGGCTCAGTGTGCCACATCTCCCAACAGTGCAAAACCAGCCATTGTGCGTCACTGCACTTGGCATACCTTTTTATACCTAGTGGTTAAATTAGGCCGGAGATCTCCGGGGATCAGCCCCAGCAGATAACCCTGCTCGTTTGTGTCTGGATGGGCCTGCTTGCAGGCAGTTGCCTACACGAAATATATCAGATACTGACAATAAATTAAAGCTTTTTGAAATGGAATGTATATTTTGTCTCGGTGGAGATGAGATGACAACAATCACACCACGGCCATATTCCTGTTCAGCTGCTTAATCTTGTTGTCAGTCGACCATTGCGCACCGCTTGCGCATTCGCATCTAGGTAGGCTTTGGCTATATTTTTTGATGAATGTTCTTGGGAGATCCTTAGTTGCGCGGGATGTGTGTGTGTGTGTGTGTGTGTGTGTGTGTGTGTGTGTGCGTGTGTGTGTGTGTGTGTGTGTGTGTGTGTGTTGTAGTAAAGAGAGAGATTTGGAGAAGGATGTTTGTGTGAGGTGGACCTGGTCACCACAGACCCAAATTTTCTCAGCTGTTGCTACTGTCATATGCTGCAGTCTCTTCATGTGGCACATTATGTTTGGCCCATTGTATGGGTCACTTCTTATATCATAACAAGGTAATACAATGTGTAATCACGTGATGACTGACAAACAGTAATGTAAATGCTAAATGCCCTAATACCTGTTGATACTACAACAATGCAAAGTATAGGCTCTTAACCTTGCAGTTTTGCACATATGTAAGACTCGATTTCTCCATTTCTTTGCACAAAACTCTCCCAAAAGTGCCATTTAATGGTTTATTTTTCAAAAAAAATTCCCTACGGGGGGTCCCACATAACAAATCCCAATTAGCTGTTAACTGTTTATACCCATCAATTGGATTGTTTCTAAAAAGCTAAAGGTGTCGGAATTAATCTAATTGTAAATGACAAATAGTTCTGCGCAAGGAGTAATTAGTAAACCTTTCTATTGTACCTTTCACAATGGTTTAAGCATGCTTTAGACCTACAATAAAAAATAAACATTTAAAACTACGGCTGCTCCCTCTTAGTCAATTAGTCGACTAATCGGTCGTTTTGGTCTTAATCACCTTAGATTTCTTTAGTCGATTAGTCATGTTTGATGCTTTTTTCACGCTGAATGACTTATTTCCAAGAAACGTACGAGCACATCTCTGGTAAACACAAGAATTAAAGTGGTGCTTTTTGCATGACTCTTTGCGGAGAAACTCAGATTTACAGATCTGCCGATTAAATCAACTAATCGATTAGTCGATACAATTGAATGAGTGTTAGTCGACTAAGAATTTCTTCAATCGAGAACAGCCCTATTTAAAACACAAATAAAACAATCTAAAGCCATAAAACATTATGATACTGTATATGATGACCATATTAAAATGACGTGCTCCGCCAGACGTAGGCATTGAAAACAGTATCAGCGCAAACATTGTTTGTCCTGTTTATCGTATTATTCATGAGAATAAACTTCATAACATGCCAATATAATTACAGAACATTTGAGTTTTATCTCATTTTATTTTGTCTTTTGTGTATTGTGTATTGTGATATTAAGTGAATTATAATCATCATCAGCAGGCCATCCTGACCTCCTGTGCTTATGTCTTTCATATATCAGGACAAAAGCCACACCAACAACTATAAGAAGCATTGCACCTGCAACACATGCTGCCAGTCCAACGAGGAGGCCTACAGGAGAGGAGTTTCCATCCTCAGGGACATCATTCATTGAGTGTCCATCCTTGGGGCGTGCACTCTTCTGACCTGAAGATGAATAAAAAACATGAGTCAGTAAATGTGTGGATAGTGGAGCAGCCTTCATCCTCTCTGATGTTTGAAACTGCAGCTACAACCTGATACTCAAAAAAAAAACTCACTGAGAGAGACTCACTCACCTGGCTTTGTAACCTGCAAACGGATGGTTCTGATTGGCTCAGAGTCAATGTCGAGACTGCCTCTCTTCCTACGTGTTGAGCCAGCTGATGCAACTCGACACTCGTATGTTCCAGTGTCATTGATGTTCACATTCTTCAGAATTAAAGACACGTCTCCGTCCTTCAGCTGTCTGTCCACCAGCTCCACCCTGTCCTTATAGGATGGATGCTGGTCGTCTGTTTCCATGTCACCGTCGATGTTATAGAGGACGTACTCTGGTAGCTTCAGGTCATCTCTGCTCCACTCTACAGCACTGATGGAGGAATCAGCAGCCTGACATGGCAGAATGACATCATCTCCAGGATCAACTGTTACCACAATCAGGTCTGAAAAACAATAATACACAATCAAGTTCACAAAAGAGGAAGTGAGGGAAAATCAACTCCCCTTCCTGGATTGTTGGTTAAGTTTGCGGGAAGAGGAAGAGCTCCAGGTGGAAGTTTATCGGAAGCCAACCCACACTGACCAGTACCTAATGTTTGACTCTCACCCCCCTCTAGAGCATAAACTGGGAGTTATCCGCACTTTGCAACATTGGGTGGAGACTGTGCCTACAAATTGGGAGGCCAGGGATAACTAACAAAAACATGTAAAATACACATTAAAACACTGTCACTATCCTGAGTGGGCATTTGTTAAAACATACAAGAACCCCCGAAAAGTTTCTAAACCATCAACAGAAACAAATCTTAAGGTCAGAAGAAGCCTTGTTGTCATCCTATATGTGGCTGGGCTGTCTGAGAAGTTCCACAGAATGTTGCTCTAATTACAAGTTGCAACATCCCTGTATATTTTAAACCTAAAAACACACCTGCGTGACTGGAAGATATTGATTGACAGCCTACAGATTGACAGCCGGGTCCCCCTATCACATTTTCATTACTCGCGACAATCCCAGCAGTCCCACATGCACTCTGACAGCCAGTGACCAAGTGGGAGTGAGAATGGGTCAAATTAATTACTTAATAAATTAATTTCCTTCTTTCTGATATGAAAACGAGACCGTGACCAAGACACGTGTGTGACTCGAACATCTCACATTTACCAACAAAACGTACAGGAAAAGACATTTCAGACCATCTTGCCAACCTGTATACATTTTAACATCACTGTACGCTGTAACGATTTCACTATAAAGTTTCTGTTTCAATCCTGTCAGCTCTCTGCAGCGGGCGGGGCTGCTTCGTTCCCCCCGCGACTGACGTGCGCACACTCACACAAACACACACAATCACCCACAATGGATGCAGGAAAAACCACAGATGAGATGCACAGGATGACCTAAATTGAGGACAGCCACCCTCGTTATTGTAAGTGCAATGATAAGTTAAAGTCCAATAAGTTCTTTATCAAACGGTATGAATGTTAGTCCCAGGCCATGAGGAAATTAACTTACAATGTCAAGAGCAACAAGCCACTGACAGTGACAGATATGTTCATATTTGATTCAATCAATAAATGATCATTTTTGTCTTAAATCCACCAGCCATTTTTATAATATGCTAACATTTGCAGCATCCTGAGCTTTTTTGGTAAGATTCCTAGGAAAACTCAGCCCAGAGTAATTTTATTCTCCCCAAAACAAGTTTCCTTTTTATTTTTAAAGAACTATACAAAAAAACTGTTATCACTATTTTTTTACAAAAGCTCCCGTGAAATCTGGGATTTTGGGCCGCAACAATCTCAAAAAAGGCAGCAAAATCCTGGAGGGACTGCCCTTGTGTGTTTTTTCATGTGTTATGGTGCGCATTCACCAGTGTTTTTTTGTTGTTGTGGTGCATGTAGGCTACTCCTGATTTTGCCAGTCATCTCATCTCTTAAGCTGCTTACACATATAGCAGACGGCCGACTGTCAACAGTAAAGCCAGTCGAAATGATCAGTCTCCCCGTGTTGGTCCAAAAAGTGCCACAGAACACACCAAAAAGACGAGACGAGATGTAATACATCTCTATAACAGCAGGTGCCGCTACTCGGTATTGTTGCCCAGGAAATGAAAACCGGCAGCTGATTAGACGAACGCGTCACATGGGTTTGTTTTCTCCGGAAATTCAAAGCCAGACTGTCATGGCGGCCGTTCAGAATGCGATCTCATATTGTACTAAAATAGTTCACTGAAACATGTTTCTGAAAACATTTTAAGCGAGAAATAGGCCGTGCAGTTCCTGAATCTGTCTTCATTTCAGATCAACAAAGGTCAGTTTAAAAGATTTCCATCTGATTTTGAGAGACTCTAGTCACCTCATTCTGCTCCCCATTTCCAGGTGAGTCCCGACTGCCCTGCCTCCGACTGAACATGTCAGGTCGGCCAAAATGAACTCCGACAGCCCCCCAGACTGACGACGGCATGGGACACACCGAACAGATTCGCGTCCTTGACCTCGCCAGACTGTCTAACGGCTGATAATCGGCTAAGTGTGTCCCGGCTATTAAATGCTGTGTCTCTATGATCCTATCCTGTCCTTTTCATGGTAGCATACCCATGGACATTGCGCCGTCATCACGTGCTGTAGTACGGGAGCCCGCCTTGATAATCCTGTTTAAGGGCCCAGTGTTGGCTCGTTACGCCATTGAATACGGGAGGTGGCTTCAGACATCATTTGTCTTCAGCCTACAACATGGTTCTGAAAACCATTCCCAGGCACTTTACAGACACACCACCCTGCTCCACCTCTTGAGCAGGGGGAGGGGCATTATCTGAAGCTGCTGGGAACCATTTTCTCTGGCAAACACAATGGACTACATCTTAGCAGTCATGTGACTTCATACCATGAGATCATATGACTGCCTTGTGTATTAAAGCCAGAGTTACTTCTTGTGCACACTAAACAACTGATGATGGTGTTTGGATGAACACTGAAGCGTCTTGTATTTTTTATTTTTTAAATTAAAGCTTTGTTGGAACAATAAACAATAATAATAATCAATAATAAATAATAAAAGTCATGTTATTTTCAAAAAGGCCTCCACTGGTGTGACACAGCAGAAGACTTCTGTAGAGGTTTTACATTTGAATAAAAGGTAAAAGCCTCAAACAGAGACTCTGTCCCTCCCTCTCTCTCTCTCTCTCTCTCTCTCTCTCTCTCTCTCTCTCTCTCCTCCCTCTCTGTCTCCTCCTTCTCTCTCTCTCTCTCTGTCTCCTCCCTTTTCTCTCTGTCTCCTCCCTTTTCTCTCTGTCTACTCCCCTCTCTGTCACCTTGCTCTCTGTCTCCTCTGTTTCTTCTCTCTGTCTCCTCCCTCTCTAACTCCTCCCTCCTCTCTCTGTCTCCTCCCTTCTCTCGCTGTCTTCTCCGTCTCCTCCCTCTCTGTCCACTCCCTCTCTATCTCTTCCCACCTAGAAAGTGAAAGTGTTCCCAATCCCTATTTATATTTTAAAATAACTAACAAAGTTTAACAAAACACAAACATAATATTGTTTAAGAAAATGCATTTACTTGTTACATGGCTTTGCATTGTGCACTGAGTGGGGATAACGAAGGGAGAGAAAGGGTGAAGGGAGGAAACAGGAATAAAGAGCTAACAGCGCTAACAGAGCTAACAGAGCTAACAGAGCAAACAGAGCTAAAGGCTAACGATGAAGATGTAGCTCCTTGATTAACTCACATTTACTCAGCCGGGTGACCTGGCCTGAGAGCAACAACCCATTCATATTCCCTTACTGTAAAATACAGAAGCCAAACAATCTTTGTTATATAAATATATTTGATCAAGTTATTGATTTTTTAGTAAGTAGCCGTGTAATATAAAAGATAATGGAGAGCATTCCGGTCATCCCTGGTCATGACCAGATCGCTCTACATTATCCCTCGTATACTTCATGTACTTACATGTAAAACAGCTCCTACATTATTCATAAACTTTACAAAACCTTAAACAGTCTGTGTTTTAAACACAATCATCATAACAACAAAGGTCAGAAATAAAGTCTACATTAATGTTTTCACATCAAAAGCTGATATTTACCAGGAGCTGCTTCAGAGAGAATGAGCAACAGGAGCAGAAATGGAGCCATGAGAGCTGAGAGAGTCTTGATCCGTTGCTGTCTTTTCTCCAAGAGTTTTAGTTTTGAGGCTTTGCTATTTCATCAAATGTTTAAAGTGGGTGGATCTAACAGCGCCGGTTATATCAGTACTTGGCACACTTTCCTCTTGTGGTGGAAAGTCTGGAAGCCGCCGCCCCCTGTACACCTTGTTAGACCTGATTTGTATTCAACAGCTTCCGTGAATCATCAACCAATCATTCAGAGCAGCAACAGACTGTAGATCCGACACATAGGTCTTAGATCCAACCAGGCAATCTGATTGGTCAACTAGACATTTAGAAAGTGCTCATATCAGCATGACAGCACACTCACAGCCATTTGAGCACACCATGCTCATCACTTTAAATATTATTCCGCCATTTCCTTTAAATTGATTAAAAGTGTCTGATGAGAAACACATAGTGGTATCCCCTCCACACTATGAACAGATATGAGCCTCTTTACAGTCCACTTGGCCCTCTGCTGGATGTGTTCAGATGGAACAGAGCAGAGAACAGGGGAGGCTGGTATCCGTAGGTCGACACAAAGGGAGACAGGCCAATGAAGGAACATGAAAAGCATGGTGTGCACATACTCAACCCGTATCAGCTGCTTGGTTTTACAAGGGTAGTGTGGTGGGTTACTCACCAGAGGAACATGAAGTCTAGGGCTGTAGCTTCCAGTGCCTCGGCTAGTGGTATCACGTCCAGGCTGAGCTCCCCGGCAAGACTGGCGTCCATCAAGTTAGCCTCAGCGTCAGAATCCACCAACACCACCTGGGAATGAAGAGCAGAGGGAGAAGACAATGTTACAGGCAAGGAGGGAGGACAAGAGTTAATGTTGTTTCTGCTCATCAGTGCCCTCTCATTCAGTGATGAGCCCTGAGTTTTACTTGACAGGTGGTGAGAAAGCATCCATGTTGGAAGACTGACCATCTGGTGACCTGGTGCTGTCCGAACAACTGAGGCTGCGATCCGCGGTAAAACCACTCTGTGCTGGCTGTGCCATTGTTTTCTTCTGGGGAGACCAATTTTTAGGCAGCGCTACCCTTGGCATGGCACACTACTTAAAATTTGCAGTTCAAATCATTTAAACTTCGACGTTGTTGGCGCTGACCTTTCAAGGCTCAACCGCCAGAAGCAATAATGACGTCGGTCCTACTTACCGGTTTTACCTCTGATCATATGTAGGCAACGCTAGAGCTCAACGCTCTGAAGACAGTGGAGATGGTTGTGGATTTCAAAAATGATGCAGCCTCATGCTGCCATTACCCTGGGTGAGTCTAGAGTCAACACTGTGGAGTCCCGCGCTTCTGTGGCTCATCAAGAAGACCCAACAGAGGATGTACTTCCTGCTGCACCTGAAGAAGTTAAACCTGCCAAAGACAATGATAGTTCACTTCTATAGTGCCATTATCAAGTCCATTGGGACCATCTGGTACTCTGCTGCCACCGCCAAGGAAAAGGGCAGACTGCAGCTTTTAGTTTGATGGTCAATGGTGCGAAGCCAGTGAGTTTACTTTCTCGCACATTAGTGCGCTCTCTGTTCAAAGAAAAAGGTGAAATGAATGGCAATTCAATGGGTTTTCAAAACCTTTGTTGAACAGAGAGCGCCATCTAGTGAGCTCAGAAAGTAAAGACACTGGTTCGCGAAGCTTCATTTGACCATCACTACTTATCATTTGCTGCAATCTGCCATTGCTCCCGGGCTTGTATGCCTCCTGACCCTGATGACCCTCCTGGACCTGTACGCCTCCAGCTGACCTCCCTTTATACCATGAACACTACATTTTACATTAATTCAAATCTTTTGCAAATATTGTTATTTTGACCACACCAAAACACCAAGGCACATCATTTCTTTATGTGCAAACCTGATTGGAATTTTAACGTGCAGTTTGATAGCGTGCATCTACACACTTTGTTTTAGTCTCTTTGTTTTTGTTAAACTTGTCCATGCTTTTGTCTTCAGTAGACTTGACTACTGTAATGGTGTCTTTACAGGTCTCCCTAAAAAATCAATCAGACAGCTGCAGCTGATTCAGAACGCTGCTGCTCGAGTCCTCACTAAGACCAAGAAAGTGGATCACATCACTCCAGTTCTGAAGTCTCTACACTGGCTTCCAGTACCTCAAAGAATTGATTTCAAAATACTTTTACTGGTTTATAAATCACTAAACGGTTTAGGGCCAAAATACATTTCTGATCTGCTACTACATTATGACCCACCCAGACCTCTTAGGTGGTCTGGGACAGGTCTACTTGTTGTCCCCAGAGTCAGAACTAAACAGGGGGAAGCAGTGTTCAGTTTTTATGCTCCACATCTTTGGAACAAACTCCCAGAAACCTGTAGGTCCGCTGCAACTCTCAGTTCTTTTAAATCTAAGCTGAATTTTTTTATACTTCACTATTCTTTTATTATTTTTGATATTAATTTTTAATTTTTAATGTTTTATGTAAAGCACTTTGAATTGCCCTGTTGCTGAAATGTGCTATACAAATAAAGCTGCCTTGCCTTGCCTTGCCTAGTCTCTTTCTAACCACATTTCTGTGGTTTAAACAGAGGCATGCAGTCAGGCACCCAGGTACAAAATAAAAAAATGTTCTCAGTGTGTGCAGATGAAACCACAACACGGCCAGCCACAGTCACAGAGGAAGGAGGAGGGCTTACTTGATGCGACTATGAAATGAACGTGTAGACATTTCACCACTGTTAGGATGGAGGACACATCTCTACTGTGGCTACTCTGTAAGTAAACTCTTTGAGCATTTCTAAAAACCTCAGTTTAAAGAAATACTAAATTAAATGTTTATATTTGGCTAAAAATGCTTCTGAATATAAGTATAACAAGTTTATGAGAATAAATTATGCGATTCATTTTGAAATGTTCTGTACATGCTTTTACAGACAATTTTTTTGTGTTATTTCCATTTATTATTTAAACTTTAAATGTCTTGTTGCATCACAAACTCAAACTAACCTGAGTGTAATTTCTCTTCAGTTCTGACCTCACTGCTGAGCAGCACAACAAACCAAGGTCAGTACACTTTTTTTTCTAGATAGAACAGTTAGGCCCCAATCAAAACACAGCGTGTTTTTGCAGGACGGCTTGTGTCGAAAAAACTGAAGGGCCACCGACTTCATTTAGCGTTTATCTTTGGCTGAGGACAGGTGACTCATTGGTTGCCTAGCAAAAATAACAAAGAAGACGCAACTGGTCTGATCGGGGCGTCTTCTTCAACAAAAAAGGCAGTGCACTCTGCCTCGTGTTTTACAACCTGTAAAACAGCTCTGTCTGATTGGGCCTTTGTGTACTTTTAGACATGCGGAGAGGGTTCAAATTGAGATTTGTTGATTTTTGAGCAGTTTATCATTAATAAGTCAGATTAATCGAAGCATGCGTAAAAGATGTCGTCAATTTGTGTGTTTAAACTGTACATTCAATACATTTGTTATTCATCAAACCTGCACATAAACAACGATACATCTCACCTACATCTACATCCGCAGGCTTGTTCACACTTATTCACATACAGAAACTCCCCTAGAATACCAGATATGGTTAACCACATCCCTTTGAAACTTTAAGTAGCTTTAGTATAGAAAAGGAGAAATATAAAGATGAAAAGCATCACACACAATGAGGTTAAGATACTGGAGCGTCCCAGGAGCATAACTGATTGCAAGAGTAAAGAGATGAGATGATTGTCTCAGAGAATCAATGTGAAGCATCAGAGTTCCCCTCACACTTTGTCCTCTACACAAACTGTAGCCAAAAGCAGCGATTGTTTTTCTTTTATTTGCTTTTTTAATTTTACAAACCCGTGACATGCGGAACAAACATTACAGGCAATGAACAAAAAAGAAAAGAGAAACAGAACCTGCTAGGAGTTGAGGAAAAAAAAACGGTTGCGCACCTTCGATGTTCTCAGGGAGGCCGACTACTCTGATGTTATATTGTCAGTAGCTATGTTTCAATCCACACATTTTTATCCAAATTAAGTTAAGTGATATCGGATGAAAAATGCCGTCATGGAAACAGTAAAATTCAATAGAATTTCATGAATATCGACTCAAAGGAAATACGTTCGGTCTCATCGGATTTTCTCTTGATCGATATACGGCTTATGCGATAAACGCTGATGGAAACGTTATTTGCCGAATAAATAATGAATTGCGATTAAGTTTTAGGTCATTTTATGATTGCAACCCGCCACAAAACGAAGAAGAAGAAGTTTTAGTTCTTTTCCGCCCAGTATTTCCGCTCTGTTTGCACACATGACAGGTGTCAACAAAGACAGATGGAAGTGGACGAACGAAGAGACTTTTTGAATTTAATTTACGAGCAAAATATAATGGCTATTTTAGATAGCAAAAATCTAAGAAATGCCATAATTTATCAGGAACTCGCGAAGGAAATGACCAACAAAGGTTACTACAAGCTGTGGGACGTCCTTCGGAGGAAATGGAAGGCGCTCAAACAGCGATACATGTCTCAAAAAAGAGAGTTGTCTTGCAGAGGTGCCGGAGGGAAACTAAAAGTCAAGTTCCACCATTTGATGAGCTGGATCAGATCCTCGGTCAAAGGTCCATCGTAGCTTCCTTGGCTTCTAATATTAACAACTACTGTTGTCTAGCAAAACTTTGTTCGCAAATGTTTGCTTGAATGTTGTGCGATTCAGTGCGAAAATGAAAGGAAACAATCAACTCAAATCAATTCGATATACCAATTTAATCACAAAACAGCATGTGATGTCATTACGCAACAGGTTTTTATTTGCTTTAAAGCCGTTGGATGGAAACACACTTTCACACTTTTTTTTACCGAACTTCAGATAATTCGATTGACTAGTAGATGGAAACTTAGCTAGTGTCTGTGTTCAAGACTGAGTTTAGCATGTAGCTTAGCATTAACCTCAGACACCGCAGCTAGCTTAGCCTCCACGTTTATCATGTCCTGGCTAGTGGCGACAAAAGACGCTGCTGGTGATCAAATATAGTAATCTGGACACTATCTAATCTTGCCTCGAGTTTGGAAAGTGCTGCATTGAATTCGGCTTGGAAAAAAGACTAGAATTCAGTCAGGAGTGAGGCCTTGTACTCCGCTAGCATAGCCTTTAGCATGGCAGCAGTCACAGGTGAATCACCCTTCTTTGAAACGTCTTTTTTCAACTTGCTGGACATGCTTTTGTCGTGGCGGGGTGCTGCCAAATGTAGACAAGTATAAATGGTTAGTTGTAAAGCTTTGGCTGGACTGCAAAGAAAGTTAGAGATGGAAGGGATGGGAGAGGGGGGCTGACGCAGCCGCTTCCCTATGCAGCCACACCAGAAGTCCATCAACTAGTTTCTTAACTACTACTTCCTCTTCCCTCCTCCCTCCAGTCTCTCTGACTGTGAGTCCCAGCAGCTCTCAGATATTTCAAGGACAGTCTGTCTCTCTGAGCTGTGAGGAGGACAACAGCTCTGCTGGATGGACTCTGAGGAGGAACACAAGTGATGAAACCAGGACTCAGTGTGGAGATGGCTGGGGAAGACCTGCTGGTTCTATCTGTAACATCAGCTCCATGGTCGAATGGTACAGTGGAGTTTACTGGTGTGAGTCCAGAGAGGGAGCTACCAGTAACAGCATCAACATCACTGTCCCTGGTAAGATCAGACTGTGGAGTCAGTATTGATGAAGCTGTGTGTGAATGGATGACATGCTGTAGTTTGTCTCTGTGTTGAGGTGGACCAGTGATCCTGCAGAGTCCTGTCCTCCCTGTGACGGAGGGAGAAGACCTCACTCTGACCTGTAAAACAAAGATGTCCTTCAAACTCCCAGCTGGTTTCTATAAAGATGGCTCCTTCATCAGGACTGAGCCTGCAGGTCACATGACCATCCACCATGTTTCCAGGTCTGATGAAGGCCTCTACAAGTGCAACATCAGCAGTGTTGGAGAGTCTCCACCCAGCTGGGTCTCTGTCACAGGTGAGGAGGTTACCTTTGAGTTCAGGAGTTCATTCATCCAGATATTCACCTGACAGCTGATTCTCTCTACAGGGAAACCAACGACCACAAGCCCATCTCCGAGTTCTCTGCCGCCCTCGGCCTCAGACCCCCTCCACCTTCTGATCAGACTGGTCTGCCACCTGGTGGTGTTCTGTCCGTACTGCATCTCCACTTTCATCATGGTGTCTTTATATCGACAGCGGGCCACAGGTAACACTGTGAATCATTCACTGACCTTACTTTCAATCAATCAATTAATGCAACCCGTTCTCACTCCCAACTTGTCTACATACTGACAACTGGTCAGTGACTCTCAGCAGGGCTGGGCATCGTTCAAGATATTTTGATCCAGTGCCAATTTCAATATCTCACTTTCGATGCCCGTTCCTTAACGATACTTCTTTCGATACCATATGTTTTAAAATCCATTTCAACATCAACAAAAATACATTAAACACAAAACTTTTATTTTCTACTTTAATTGTGAATCAAAACAGTTATCAAAATTTTAAAATTCTGGTAACACTGCTCACTCAGAGTAACATTAATAAGACTGGTTGTGCTTTTGGATAGAGGTGCGCCAGTCAGATACTCAGGATTGGTATCAATCTGAATTTTAAAAATTTACAGAAAAAGAGATACCTTTTTGCCACAACATGAACATATTATAAATAATTAATAAATACATAAATGACATTGTGTACAGGTTAATATTGAATTAACTAAAATGCAAAGGAATGTAAAGAACAAAGACTTTTTAGTGCAAAATGCATAATGACTCAAACCTTTAACAATAAACTTGGTGACTGCCATGTTGTCAACATTGAACTAATGAAGAACTAACATAAGGAAAGGAATGTAATTGAATTGCCTTGGTGCTGAAAGGTGCTGTAGAAGTAAAGTAAAGAAGTAAAGTTGCCTTTCCTTAAAACCTCAACCTGTCAGTCAGTCATCAGGGCATAGAAACCACTGTTGTGCCTTCTTGTCTCAGAGGAAGTGTAACGTCAACAGCACCGCCACCGCTTTCGGCTCGCCGTTAATATCATATTGCAGCAAATGCTGTCTGCGTGAAGTTATGAAAAACTGTAACCACACTTGAAACCACTTTATCAGCTGTGACTCTCTGTGACTTCAACAAAACTGCAGAGCCCATGTAGTTTACTCCGTCCACACCTCTCCGTGTGTGTGTGTGTGTGTGTGTGTGTGTGTGTGTGTGTGTGTGTGTGTGTGTGTGTGTGTGTGTGTGTGTGTGTGTGTGTGTGTGTGTGTCGGTCGGAGCTCCGATCTGTGTCAATATGCAGAGTGGACAGATAAGGTCCACACTTACGCGCTCAGACACTTTTGGAACTGAAATTTGGCATAGAAAGATAAATAATTTTTCAATACTGTGGGATCCGGGTATTTTTTTCGGTGCCATAAAAGTATCAGCATTCGGTTCCCACAGGGCCACAAGTAACACTGTAAATCATTCACTGACCTTATCAATTAATGCAATCTGTTCTCATTCCCAACTCGTCTACATACTGACCCTTGGTCAGTGACTCTCAGCATCTGATAACGACACACAAGGCTTCCTATAGCGTCTGTATGGGACGAACCGGGCAGAGCAGCAGCTCAACCATGGAGCTGACCGAAAATCTAGATACACGTTAGGGTGGTGGATCGGTCAAACAAACACAGGACTTTCGCCCAGTAGTCAGTTTCCCGTTACACAACCTTTTCCTAACCCTAACTTAGAGTTTTTACCCAGCATGTTGAAAAGCAACGCCAAACCGATCCCAACCCAGAGCGTCAAATATGTCAGTGGATAGGATTACATTGAAATTAGTTGAAAGTCTTGAGTCTGAGATCCTATAGACTTTGTGCATCAGCAACTAACAGCAAAGGCACCTGACCAAGCATCAGTTTTTGACAAACTGGGAGTGTGTCACTAAATCAATCGATTTCACATTACCTCTCTGGAGTTGAGTTGTCTCTAACAGAACTCTACATTTTCATTTCTTTCTAACCTGCTCTGACTGTAGGAAATTACTTGCCTGTCTCCGTGGTGACGACCCCACCCACCCAGGCTGAGGAGGGATTGGATGATGACTATGATGACGTCATCACCGCTGCCACCACAGAGCATCACTTCTGAACTGATCTGAAAAGAAACTCAAAGGTCCGTAGATCAGAAACAGTTCTTGCGTTCTCCAGTTCCTTCGGCCATTTTCAATTCTCGTGCCTGTCTTGATATAATTCAAACATATTCAATATGAAATTGTTTCTTTGAGTTTGAATTGCTCCTTTACTGCCAGCCACAGCCATCTCTGTAATCCAGATTATTTTCAATAAAGTTTGTTTCCATAGTTTTCCTAAAGTCTCTGCTGTTCCGGAGTCAGATTTATATGGTGATGCTGTCTGTGTGTTTCCACTCAGATAGAAAGTACTGCTGCTTGTTGTGGTTTAGTTGTGGCTCACAGAGTGGTGTTTCTTTCTACAGAAAACTAGGTCACCGCAATCATACTGAGGCTTGAAACAACGTGTGTTCTGCTAAGAGTTAAACTCATGGGCAACTGGACTTGGTTAAAGGTACTCAAAGACATTTCATCTCTCATCCGAGAGACTTCTTCAGGTCTGACTGAATGGTAGGAAAAACCCAGCTATTTAATCTCTGTGGGGTAGTTGTGAAGATTATCAAAACCAATTTTTTCATTAGTGATCCTGGCTGTTGGAGACACCCAGACAAAGTCTGAACAACCAACGTTGGCAATTCAAACAACCCCACAACAGTAAGAGAGCTAGGTTTCCCTACAGATCAGTCCAAACTGACCATTTTCAGAGCATATTTCAAAAAGTCCAGTTGTCCCTGAGTTTAACCCTTCCCTGGATAACTATAACCTGGATGACTGAGAACCTTTACAGACATCAGCCAGTAAATTATTCACATTTCTGGAATGAATGTATGGAAATAATCTTCATCAACAATATTTCATCACAATTAACAAAAACGTTCATCTCTGTGATTATGAACTAACACAAGAGACCAACTGTCCTATCAACTGCAGGAGGGGAAACCACACGGCTTCTGCCCCCCCACCCCCCCCCCCCCTCCACAGAGGAAATGGTGGTTTTAGCTGCTCTGAGTCAAACATTCAAAGTGCTTGATATCACATCACCAACAGGTACAATGGGACAAACATCTCTGCAATGGCTGATCTGTAAGTACACTCTGTTCTTTCATAACATTGTTAGCTTCATTGTTTAAAACGTTCAGAAAGGTTGTCACTTAACGCTGACACAACCTCTAAGAGCAGGATGTCACAACACCTGCAGAGAAACTCTAGATAAAGGGTTAATGTCAGAGCTTATTGGACAGAGCTGCAGCGTGTTAGAAAAGCAGAATAAACTGGTGTTAAAGCTGGAAGACGCTGAGAGTATTTAGTGTGGACTCCATCTTCTCTGAGCTCACAGTTGTTCTGTCTGTCTGCAGTAAAAGCTCAAACTAACCTGAGGTCCATTTCTCTTCAGTTCTGACCTCACTGCTGAGCAGCACAACAAACCAAGGTCAGTATAAATTCTGAGAACACTTTATATTAAAGGGGTGGTAGAATGATTATATAGGGTATTTCACACTGTTCCTTAAGGTCTCCTAATGGGGTATGTATCATTGGTTGTGCTGAAAATGTCCTGGTTGATATTTTGTGGGCCCTTATGCATCCCTGTGTTTTGGACATATTTGTAACAAGAGCTTTTCTTCCAAATATGGTATGCTCATGAATATTTAGATGAGCTGCGCGCTGATTGGTTGAGCGAATCCCTAATACACATACATTAGAGAAGCGACAGAATCTCATATTCCAGACACTGCAATGTTTCGTTACCAAATTCACTTCTGAGACTTTTTTATACGAGAAATCAACTATATAAAGCTCAAATATGGGCTGTTGTACGAAAATAGATGGCTAATTGCAAATTTGGTAAGACATGTCGGACTTTAGGAGCTCCACACAGTCTGACGAGAAAGCGGCAGCCTGCTGGGCTCCATACCCAGGGCAAAGTCACCCTTTGTGGATACTGCACTACCGGCTATGAAGCTACGCGGCTGGCTGCCGGCATAACTATAATATATTTACAGTTTGAATTTCGTAACGGCATGTATATTACAGGTTCCCCAAGGTCTTACAAAGCTTAGCTAACACTTGTCCGATTTCAGATTGCAATTTAAGACATTTTTATGAACGCGAGAGCTCCTGTTGAGGTGCAGCTAGCCAGCTATGTGTCCCATTCAATACAATGGGAAACGATTTCAGCTAGCTAGCTAGCTACACTTTCGGCATAACCATAGTATATTTACAGTTTGAATTTCATCACGGCATGAATATAACAGGTTCCCCAAGGTCCTACAAAGCTTTGCTAACACTTTATTAACTGGATTAACTGGAACCTGTGGTAACAGATTGCTGGCGTAACAAGCTCGCTGACCGCGCTCTCACTCACAGACACGGGGCATTTAGCAGGAAGAGGGGAGCTGCAGGCCCTGGAGCTCTGTCTAGGCAGCGGCGTTTAATAGTCCATTAACCCACAAAACGGTGACTTTGCACGGGTATGGAGTGCTGTGAGCTGCCAGCCGTGACGGAGCTCCATTTACCTCACAGCAGGCCGGGGTCTGTGAAGGAAGGCAGGCCGGGCAGCGAGGCAGCAACCCAAGCAGCACCGGCCGCTGAACTCCGACACACAGTCGGACAAAATTTGCAATTAGCCATCAATTTTCGTAAAACGGCCCATATTTGACCTCTACATAGTTGATTTCTCACATAAATAAGTCTCAGAAGTGAATTTAATGGTAAAATAGCAGATGAACAATGTATACAATTTCTGAGATCTGCCCGACCTAGATTCAGAAGACTAACTGATCTCAGGTCAGTTGTGTAGCCTATGTAAATGTTGGGGCATGACCGTTCTCTTAATACACCCATGGGCGAGGTACAGGTCTTGGGATGCTTACGTAAGAAACTAGCTTTGTTGAGATTCGCCGTTTTCAGAGGCAGTTTCAAAATATGAGATTTTCATAGTAAAGGGGTGTCAATGGGATTTTGAGCTTCTATGTATGTCCTATTTACCCACCAAACTGTCGTTATTCAACTATGACAAGGTAAAATCGGTTTTGTATTCTATCAGCCCTTTAAAGTACACAGGGTTAAAAATATTCAAACAGGGATGGGTTGATTTTGTCTGACTTCATTAGCTCAATAAAATGTTTTCAAATGAGCATTTTGTTCATTTCCTGAAAAGCAACGAGTTTGAATATACAAGTTTTAGGCCCGGCAGAGATGGTATGTTCCCCTTTCTATAGTCACACGCTTAGAACTACTTTACTTGAAGTTTGTGATGTACTAAACCACACAGCTTCCCTTTTCAAAAGTTGCCTCTTCACACTTACATCCATCACAGCAAAAACGTACGTGTGTCAGTCTATAGAGATGTACAGCTTCTATTCCCATTCAGTGGTAAAATAACAACGTTAGCAAAAGTAGGAATATCTCCTCCTACAAAGTAAAACTGCCATGATTCCACTGTCGACAGGATCAGTGTTATATGAGGATTTATTAACCTGTCGGACCAACACATTCTCACTCCCATCGCGTAAAATACAGAGACTTGGTAAGGTGCCTTTGGCGTTGTTATTGGCGCTAAAAGTCTCCGTTAGCATCATATCTAAACACGCTGGATCGGGACTATTGGCGTCACTTTTGACGCAGTTAAGTAAAGGAAAAGGTCGTGGGTGGGCTTACGTTTCCATGACACGCAGGACAAGAACTGGAACATTTTTCATTTGTTTTACTCTCATACATTATACTTTACATTCATCACATAATTTAGGAAACAAGTTTGGGTTTCAGACTTTCTTCTCAGGGTCATTCAGTGTTTTCTAAACCCTCCTCCCTCCAGCCTCTCTGACTGTGAGTCCCAGCAGATCTCAGATGTTTGAAGGACAGTCTGTCTCTCTGAGCTGTGAGGAGGACGACAGCTCTGCTGGATGGACTCTGAGGAGGAACACGACCGGAGACACCGGGACCAGGAAGTGTGATGACTGGGGAGGAAAATCTGCTGGTTCTTCCTGTATCATCGATTACATAGACCCAGGGGACAGTGGACTTTACTGGTGTGAGTCCACAGAGGGAGCAACCAGTAACAGCATCAGCATCACTGTCACTGGTAAGATCAGACTGTGGAGTCAGTATTGATGAAGCTGTGTGTGAATGGATGACATGCTGTAGTTTGTCTCTGTGTTGAGGTGGACCAGTGATCCTGCAGAGTCCTGTCCTCCCTGTGATGGAGGGAGAAGACCTCACTCTGACCTGTAAAACAAAGACGTCCTCCAACCTCCCAGCTGGTTTCTATAAAGATGGCTCCTTCATCAGGACTGAGCCTGCAGGTCACATGACCATCCACCATGTTTCCAGGTCTGATGAAGGCCTCTACAAGTGTCACATCAGCAGTGTTGGAGAGTCTCCACCCAGCTGGGTCTCTGTCACAGGTGAGGAGGTTACCTTTGATTTCAGGAGTTCATTCATCCAGATATTCACCTGACAGCTGATTCTCTCTACAGGGAAACCTATGACCACAAGCTCTCCTATGACCACAAGCCAATCTCTGTGCTCGCCATTGCCCCCTGACACCTCAGCTCCGCCCCCGACCTCAGACCTCCTCCCCCTTGTGATCAGACTGGTCTGCCACCTGGTGGTGTTCTGTCCGTACTGCATCTCCACTTTCATCATGGTGTCTCTATATCGACGCAGGGCCACAGGTAACTCTCTGAATCATTCATAGGTAACACTCAACTCTACTGGTGCTGATGGAACACACTACAATATGGTACATGAAGTACAGATTAAGTAGGCATTACAAAGCCGGTGCAAAGTGAGGTGTAAGTAAGATGAAGGATATGCGAAAGTGATATGGTAATAACACAATATACATGAATAGACAGTCTATAACACTGCTGAGATGTAGTGAATAGTCAGTGTTGTTTGGTTGTATTTAACAGAACTCTTCAGCTGATCAATTATCTACATTTTCTTTCAACCTGTTCTGACTGTAGGCCTACCTGTTGCCATGGTGATGACCTCGCCCACCCAGGCTGAGGAGGGATTGGATGATGACAATGAGAATGACATCACCGCTGTCACCAGAGAGCATCACTTCTGAACTGATCTGAGAAGAAACTGAAATCTCCGTAGATCAGAAGCAGTTCCCCCGGCTGTCTTGATATAATTATGATTGAAACATATTCAATATGAAATAATTGCTTTAAGTTTGAATTGCTCCTTTACTGCCAGCCACAGCTATCTCTGTAATCCTCAATATTTTATATTATAACAATAAAGCTGTTTTTCCCGTAGTTTTTCATGAAATTGATCTGCATTACTTTCTGTCTTTTACAGGGTTTGTATTTCAGTTCTCAGTTCAGTCAGTGTCTTTAACGTCAGCTCCCTATCACTGCTGAGAGTGGGAATGAGGCGCTCATTGTAAAAATGTGTTTGGATGAAAGCATCATATCAGTTGAGTCAGACAGCCAGCAGGTGGCAGCACAGCACCTTCTCTTTCTTTACACATGCTCAGTTCAGCTCACAGTTCACTCTTTTGGCTCGCTCTTTAAATTATGTTTTTCATCTTAACATTTTAATTAATTCATCACTGAATTACAGAAATCTGAACAGTATTTGAATATTACATTCATGTAAAATTGGGTAAACATTAACTTAGGTAAAAATTAGACTCATGTCCATCAACAAGTACAAAACGTTAATGTTTACTTTGTTCCAGTGATAAAATAAACTGTATTAATATGTCAACTAGGCCTGTCTATATATATATAAATTATTATTAATAAATTAATTAAACGCATGATGAATAAAAATGCTCGATAATAATTTCCATTTGCATGCTTGTTAGTTTTCCTCGTCGCTCTCTCTCTCGTTACCAAAGAGACTGGATGACCACTCCGTTGCATTGGTGACCCCTCTCGGTTCCATAGCGTAACGAGGAGTGAATCCTCGTGTCAGTCACTTGTCAGCCTGCATGGTCCTGATGTAGCCTACCAGAGAGTGCAGGAGTATAAAATAAGAGCCATGTGAGGAGTATAGCCAGAGTAAACACTATAGTTGAGAGTTGGAGGAATACAAAAAAGCCAAACGCGACAGTTGCTGTGTGGGAGCACTTCGGATTCAAACCGAATGACCGTGGTGAACCACATAACCTGAGCGAGTCGGTATGTCGCATTTATTGTAAAACAGTAGCAACTAAACACGGCAACACAACATACCTAAATGGACCTAAAACACAATCATCTGGTGCAGTTGGGAAAAAGAATTACAACAGATAGGCTGTCTCCGTCTTCCCGACAGTACACAATCACTGGGGCGTTTACTCGACAAAGTACAGAACAGTGCAAAATGGTGTGCACTCACAGACTGTGTAGTTCACTTCTTTAAGAATGACTTCAGTGCTTAACTCCAAGTCTTCCAGAGTCGCGGCCAAAGCCGATTCGCAAGGGCGCTGGTCGCCAGCAGCAGCAGCCAACTTCTTTGTTTTCAAGTAGCAGGGAATTCACGCAGAACCGTCGCAACTCTGCCGTTATTATGTCAAGCCACGGCCACCAACTCTATACATAATGTGATTGGCCTGACCAGAATTTGGTTTTTCCAGCTCGCAAGCCAACGGAGAGTTGCTAGACTGACCCTGGCTTACATTTGCTGCCGCCAGGGTGCATCTAGATTTCTAGGCTATGTTCAGGAGACAGAACCCCCAGAAAGCTGCTGGACCGGATGCTGTCTCCCCATCCAGCTTGAAGCACTGCGCTAACCAGCTGTCTCCAGTGTTCACAGACATTTTCAACACCTCTCTGAAGACATGCCCCGTGCCAGCCTGCTTCAAGTCCTCAACCATCATCCCTGTTCCCAAGAAGCTAAGGACCACAGGACTTCACGACTTCATACCCATCGCCCTGACCTCTGAGGTTATGAAGTCCTTTCAGCGCCTTGTGCTTTCACACCTCAAAGAAGTCACAGACCCCCTCCTGGTCCCCCTGCAGTTTGCCTACTCTCTCTCTCTCTCTCTCTCTCTCTCTCTCTCTCTCTCTCTGCACCGAGCTCCATCTTCTAAGAACAGGGATGCCATCGTTATTAACCAAGTATTGATTGGTCAGTAGGCGGTGCTTTAACACCGGTTGATCTCAGATCTCCAACATAACCTGCTCCTGACTAGGTTAGGTGTTCAGCATAAGTTACCATGGTGATTTAACTCAGTAACGAGTGATCCACCATCACTATACAGAAATCCCAGAGTTGAACCTGAAGTTACCTCGTTAATGCCAAATCTTGCTTCGTAGTACAGGCCTCTGGTCTGTGAATTGTCAGATGAACTGAATGGCCAATGCTCTATCATCATCAGCAGCAGGCGGTCCTGATCTCTTGTTCTTACGTCTTTTATATGTCAGGACACCAACCGCTGCAGCAGCTACAAGAATCACTCCTACTGGAACACCTGCTGCCAGTCCACAGTATCGGCCTGCAGGAGAGGAGTTTCCATCCTCAGGGACATCATTCATTGAGTTTTCATCCTTGTATCGTCTGACCTGAAGATGAATAAAACACATGAGTCAGTAAATGTCTGGATAGTGGAGCAGCCTTCATCCTCTCTGATGTTTGAAACTGCAGCTACAACCTGATACTCAGAAAAAGACACTGAGAGAGACTCACTCACCTGGGACTGTGACCTGCAGTTCGATGGTTCTGATTGGCTCAGAGTCAATAATTGCTCTCTTTTTACGTCTTGAATCACCTGATGCATCTCGACACCCGTATGTTCCTTTGTCGAGGCTGCTCGCATTCTTCAGAATTAAAGACACGTCTCCGTCCTTCAGATCTCTGTCCACCAGGTCCACCCTGTCCTTAAAGGATGGAAGCTGGTGGGTTGGATCCAAGTGTCCATCGCTGCAATAGAGGATGGAGACATTGCCAGCCTGAATGACATTCTCCAGGATCAACTGTTACTATAGTAAGGTCTGAAAAACAATAATAATAATCAATAATAAAAAGTCATGCTATTTCAAAAAGGCCTTCACTGGTGTAACACAGCAGAAGGTTTTATATTTGAATAAAAGGTAACACACAGAGACTCTGTCTCCTCTCTCTCCTTCGCCTCTCTCTCTGTCTCCTCCCTCTCTGTCTTAACCCTTTTTTTAACTGCGCAGTTAGACAGAGCTAACAGAGCTAATGGCTAACGATGACGATGTAGCTCCTTGTCTAACTCACATTTACTGGGCTGGGCGACCTGGCTTGGGAGCAACAACCCGTTAACATTCCCTTGCCGTAAAATACAGAAGCCAAACAATCTTTATTAAATCAATATATTTGATCAAATTATTGATTTTTTAGTAAGTAACCGTGTAATAAACAAGATAATGGAGAGCAATCCGGTCATCCCTGGTCATGACCAGATCCCTCTACATTATCCCTCGGATACTTCATATACTTACATGTAAAACATCTCCTACATTATTCATAAACTTTATAAAAACCTGACACTGTCTGTGTTTTAAACACAATCATCATAACAACAAAGGTCAGAAATAGTCTACATTAATCTTTTTACAATAAAAGCTGATATTTACCAGGAGCTGCTTCAGACAGAATGAGCAACAGGAGCAGAAATGGAGCCATGAGAGCTGAGAGAGTCTTGATCCGTTGCCGTCTTGTGTCCGTGAGTTTTAGTTTGAGGCTTTGCTATTTCATCAAATGTTGTTTAAAAGTGGGTGGATCTAACAGCGCGGGTTATATTAGTACTTGGCAACACTCTGTGGTGAAAAGTCTGGAAATCCCCCGTTCACTTCCTCTCAACTAATCCACGGCCATCTAAGGGAACATACAGCTGGTTTATTTGAAAATCATGAAGTAATTATTTTATGAATCTGCGATTCAAATAAAAATTATGAATCTTTGTGAAAAGATATATTTCACCTCATGCATCAAAACAATGTTGGCATTGTATTATTTACATTCAGGTGTCAGTCATTTTTCATCTCAACATCTTCATTTAGTTTTTCTTCTCTCCACTTCATGTTATTTAAACCACAACGCTGCGAGTTGACACTTTTTTTTAACAAGTTTTTGTCACCTTTGGCGATGTTTTTGATTAGTTTTTTTGTATCTTTTTCCAACATTTGTCACTTTTTTTCTGAAATAGAAAGTTTTTTTAAACGGGTCAAATTTGACCTGAGGACAACAGGAGGATTAACAAAAAAATGTGGGATAATGTAATTTAAATTAGGTTTATTGACCATGAAATAAAAAAAAAAACAAAGAAAGAAAGAAAAAGAATGTTGAAAAAAGTGACAACACATTTTTTTTTAAAAGGGAAAAACGCAAAAACGTATGTGCTTCATGGAAACTAAACATAGTCTGTTCAGAGGAAATCAAAAAACTGCCAGTCACAAAGGAAGGAGGAGGGTTCATGTGATGCTATGACTATGAAGTGAACAAAGTGTAGACATCATTTCACCAACTGTTAGGATGGAGGACACATCTCTACTGCAGCTACTCTGTAAGTAAACTGTAAAAACTGTGTGTTTCTAAAAACATCAGCTGAAAGAAATACAAAATTGAAAGTTTTTGTTTGGCTAAAAATGCTTCTGAATGTAAATATAACAAGTTTATGAGAAGAAATGTTACGAGTCATTTTGAAATGTTGTGTACATGCTTATACATACAGTTTTTGTGTTATTTCCATTTATTATTTAAACTTATAATGTCTTGTTGTATCACAAACTCAAACTAACCTGAGGTCCATTTCTCTTCAGTTCTGACCTCACTGCTGAGCAGCACAACAAACCAAGGTCAGTATAAACTCTGAGAACTCTTTATATTAAAGTACACAGGGTTACAGATATTCAAGCAGGGACGGGTTGATTTTGTCTGACTTCATTAGTTCAATAAAATGTTTTCAAATGAGCATTTTGTTCATTTCCTGAAAAGCAACGAGTTTGACCATACAAGGTTTATGCCCGGCAGAGATGATATGTTCCCCTTTCTATAGTTAGATTCTTACAACAAATTTGTGGAGTACTAAACCACACAGCTTCTCTTTTCTAAAGTTCCTTCTGCACACTTAAGCCTCGTGTTGTCTTCCTGTCGACCATGCAACTTGTTTTCCTCTCGTCAAAGTAGAAAATGAACCCTATTTAAGATAGAGATAAGAGCCTGGAAATCCAGACCCAAATCTGAAAGGATTAAGGGTCTGGCATCGAGTAATGAAAGTCGCCCATCACCAAGCGTACATTTGAAAAACTCATTGCACGCAATTGGATAACACTACGACCAATCACAACAATACACGGGATGACGTATCTGGAGCCCAATACGCTTAGCTACAAACGGAGCTAACTGGTAGATTAATCTCTTATCTACCAGAGGAGCTAAATGGTAGATTAATCTCTTAACTACCAGAGGAGCTAACTGGTAGATTAAACTCTTAGCTACCAGAAGAGCTAACTGGTAGATTAATCTCTTAGCTACCAGAAGAGCTAACTGGTAGATTAAACTCTTAGCTACCAGAGGACCTAACTGGTAGATTAATCTCTTAGCTACCAGAGGAGCTAACTGGTAGATTAATCTCTTAGCTACCAGAGGAGCTAACTAGTAGATTAATCTCTTAGCTACCAGAAGAGCTAACTGGTAGATTAAACTCTTAGCTACCAGAGGAGCTAACTGGTAGATTAAACTCTTAGCTACAAGAGGAGCTAACTGGTAGATTAATCTCTTAGCTACCAGTGGAGCTAACTGTTAGATTAATATTTTAGCTACCAGAGGAGCTAACTGGTATATTAAACTCTTAGCTACCAGAGGAGCTAACTGGTAGATTAGATCTAATTTGCATATTATGATGTCATATGGCGGCGGCCATATTGGATTATGTAATTTCCATGAAATACCTGATATTTTGAAAGAGAGTTGAATTTATTTCATGCGATTTACCCCCCTCCATCCATTTGTTATGTTGTCCACTTATGAAATGAACAGGGAAAAAGTAAATTGTAAGCCAACGGTCGTAAACTAGAACAATTACTACACCACAAAACTCATGTAAACAGTAGGCGTTTTTTTAGTTAGTTTTTTATTTTATTTTTTTTGGACGGGGGAAGGGCTCATGGCAGCACCCGCTGCTTGTTGGGCACAGTAATTGCAGAGTGATAACACTACTGCGTTGTATCCCTAATTATTTTGTCTAAGAGTGAAAAAACATTTACATTTACACCCGCTCTCTCTTAGCTACCAGAGGAGCTAACTGGTAGATTAAACTCTTAGCTACCAGCGGAGCTAACTGGTAGATTAGACTTTTAGCTACCAGAGGAGCTCTCTAAGCCAGGGCAAGAACGGCGGCGCATACGTGATTCAGTGCAGCCTGGACGCGGAGTGCTTTGTGTCTCATCTCTGCTCTGATGACAGGCTGGGGTGCTGGGCGAGGCCACTGAGAGACTGACCGCCAACGGGCTTTGGACAGAGGAGGGGCTCACGGCAGCACCTGCTGCTCGTTGAGCACAGTAATTGTAGAGTGATACGTGCTTTCACGAGTCTCCAAATGTCTCCAATAACACCAGAAAAAGTTGCTGGTCGCTTTTGACAAAAAAAGTCAAGTTTGGATGGGATTTCCTCGAACATTTTGCATTGAAGCATGAAGTATTTCTGAGCTAAGGTTTAAGTACAGGATGTCTGCCAACTAGTGGAGGGGAGTATGAATTACATATAACACTCTATTCAGAGAAGACAGCTGTTTGATTCAGTACTGCGTCCTATAGCAATTTTGCGACTTTGGCGCTTTAAGGTTTAAAGAGCATCATTACTGGATGCCAGAGGGACTCGATGAGCAAATAAAAATTGTGCTAATAGTTATTATTTAGGGGATAATCATGACTGTCAAAGTTTAGTCCAGCTATGTGTTGTCTTCCCGTCGACCAACAAGTGATTGTGTGTCTGTGTCAGTGTGTGTTTGTGTGTGTGTGTCTGTCTTTGTGTGTGTGTCTGTTTGTCTGTGTGTGTTTCTGTGTGTGTGTGTGTGTGTGTGTGTGTGTGTGTGTGTGTGTGTGTGTGTGTGTGTGTGTGTGTGTGTGTGTGTGTGTGTGTGTGTGTGTGTGTCTGTTTTCTGTGTGTGTTTCTGTGTGTGTTTTGTGTGTGTGTGTGTGTGTGTGTGTGTGTGTGTGTGTGTGTGTGTGTGTGTGTGTGTGTGTGTGTGTGTGTGTGTGTGTTTGTGTGTGTGTGTGTGTGTGTGTGTGTGTGTGTGTGTGTGTGTGTGTGTGTGTGTGCGTGTGTCTGTGTCTTTGTCTGTGTTCTTCTCAGGTCATTTAGTGTTTTCTAAACCCTCCTCCCTCCAGCCTCTCTGACTGTGAGTCCCAGCAGCTCTCAGATGTTTGAAGGACAGTCTGTCTCTCTGAGCTGTGAGGAGGACGACAGCTCTGCTGGATGGACTCTGAGGAGGAACACAACCAGAGAAACCAGGACTCAGTGTGGAGATGACTGGGGAAGACCTGTTGGTTCTTCCTGTAACATCAGCTACATGGCCCCATGGTACAGTGGAGTTTACTGGTGTGAGTCCAGAGAGGGAGCAACCAGTAACAGCATCACCATCACTGTCACTGGTAAGATCAGACTGTGGAGTCAGTATTGATGAAGCTGTGTGTGAATGGATGACATGCTGTAGTTTGTCTCTGTGTTGAGGTGGACCAGTGATCCTGCAGAGTCCTGTCCTCCCTGTGATGGAGGGAGAAGACCTCACTCTGACCTGTAGAACAAAGACGTCCTCCAACCTCGCAGCTGGTTTCTATAAAGATGGATCCTTCATCAGGACTGAGCCTGCAGGTCACATGACCATCCACCATGTTTCCAGGTGTGATGAAGGCCTCTACAAGTGTCTCATCAGCAGTGTTGGAGAGTCTCCACCCAGCTGGGTCTCTGTCACAGGTGAGGAGGTTACTTTTGATTTCAGGAGTTCATTCATCCAGATATTCACCTGACAGCTGATTCTCTCTACAGGGAAACCAAATACCACAAGCTCTCCTATCACCACAAGCCAATCTCTGTGCTTGCCACCACCCCCTGACACCTTAGCTCCGCCCCTCAGACTGGTCATCCACATGGTGGTGTTCTGTCCGTTCTGCATCTCCACTTTGATCATGGTGTCTCTATATCGACGCAGGGCCAAAGGTAACACTCTGAATCATTCACTGACCTTACAATCAATCTTACCACTCTGGTGTTTTATTTTTATTTTTATTTAACCTTTACTGCAATGGCGACCTGGCCAAGAAAAGCATAAAGGCCTTTTTATAGTTGTGCGTCGAATTGACGGCGCAGGCTCCAGCGTCCAGAGTCTGCATCTACGCCGGACCCTACGCCGTAGCCTCACGTGCACCTCTCGAAAAATGTAACTACACGTCGCGGCGATGCACGTCGCTCGGCCGTGCCTTGGTAGCATTGCATTTCCGCCAACTCATTTCCTGGTTCTCCTTCTCCATAAACAATGTGAAAACACCGGGGAGACACTTTGTTTCTCTCACTATGACACTAGAGTCACTACTCGCTCCGAAGCTAATCGTCATCACTCTCTCACTTCTCCCTCTACCACCCCCCCACACACACACACACACACACACACACACACACATGCGGCTCGACGCACACACCAGCGCACAAGTATAAACATCAGGCCACTTATGTAGGCTACGGCGAGAGTTCTGCGTGGAGCCTCCACACAACTGTAAAACGGCCTTAAGAATGCAGGACAACATACAGCTTCACATTCAATATAGTACAACAAAACAAAAGGCTACATAAAGTACAGATTAACTATGCATTACAAAGCCGGTGCAAAGGGAGGTGTAAGTAAGATGAAGGATATGCGAAAGTGATATGGTAATAACACAATATACATGAATCTGCTGAGATGTAGTGAATCGTCAGTGATGTTTGGTTGTATTTAACAGAACTCTTCAGCTGATGAATTATCTACATTTTCTTTCTAACCTGCTCCGACTGTAGGAAACGGCCTACCTGTCGCCATGGTGATGACCTCGCCCACCCAGGCTGAGGAGGGATTGGATGAAGACTATGATGATGTCATCACCGCTGTCACCAGAGAGCATCACTTCTGAACTGATCTGAAAAGAAGCTGAAATCGCCGTAGATCAGAAACAGTTCCCCCGTCTTTTATGTCTTTTTGATCTTAAATTTTTAATTACTTGATCACTGAAATACAGATATCTTAAGAGTATTTGGATTTCCGTGCAGTTTAGTGTCCCAATTTAGGCCTAACCCCCGTAACCATTCCGCTAACTCCCTAACCCCTGTTAAACAGCACAGGTGGTTTAGCAGTTTCATAATTATTTAAGGATATTGTATGGGGAATTTGGGACACTAAACTGTACGTATACTGAGTATTTCAATATTATATTCATGTAAAATTGGGTAAAAATTAATTTAGGTCAGTCAGAAAGTACAAAACTTTAATGTGTACTGTGTGTTCCGGTGATAAAATAATGACCATTAACATGTCTAAACACACGTGACATAGACCACTTCTGAGTCACATTCTTCAGTATTTTATGGTAGTGTCAAGCATTAAACTCTGCCTCCCATTCATTTTGCCATCTGTGTATAATTTCAGATTTAATTATGGATTTGGCTTAACCCCAAATGTGTGTCTTTGTGTTTCCCCTCCAACGGTTACCTGGAGCACAGGCGTGGTGTGTGTGTGTGTGTGTGTGTGTGTGTGTGTGTGTGTGTGTGTGTGTGAGAGAGAGAGAGAGAGAGTGTGTGTGTGTGTGTGTGTGTGTGTGTGTGATTAAATCCCTGTTGTTTAGCTCTTTGCAGAGATTCATATTAATCTTATCAACAGTATTCTTAATTCTTACGTGATGTGTCAGCTGACATTAATACTTCAACATAAAATCAAACAGGTGATCCTAGGCCGTTGAGCTCTAGCTACCTCAACCATCCCAAATATAAACCAGCTGATCAACATACCTGGACCAGCTGACACTGTCATCTGTGTCGGTCAGCTGTGTTCAAACAGAAACTTAGCATGTTAGCTCTCTAGACTGAAGCTGACTAAGCTCCCAGGCTAGTGTGGTTCAGCCAACTTTGACTGTTACAAATATCTGTTGTGGATTCCTCTTTTTATGACTTACTTGACTTAATGAATTATTCAAGGAGGCCACTCTGCAGAGTATCACTATTTGGTTTTTAGAATGTCCATACACAGCATAGTACGTCATCTGACAGCAGTTATAACAGACCGTTGTATTTCTGGCCCTCTTTGCATCAGAAGTGGCGTATGGACCAAAACATAGGAAGTGAGTACGCACAGAAATATTCTCATTTATAAAACCATGCGCACGCATGTCCTACGCTAGATTCCCTTCATAAATCACAATCAACTCTAAATGTGGCGCAACTTTGGCGGCTTCATGTCACGACCATAGTTTCTCTTAAATAGTCAGTAAAACGCCCCAAATTAATACCAACATCATGTTTAGAGGGCACAATGTGGGCATTACTAATGCCAAAACAGCTGTAGAGTGAAAACATGTTGCAGACACAGTTAATGCCACAGCCTCAGAGGTCGCAACATGGCCCAAATTAAAAAGGAATGGTCCAATATTGAAATTGATGCAAAAAACGGCTAGCGCTACACCGGGAAAGGGTTTATGCCACGAGAAGCCGGAGCTGACCGCCCTTTGAAGTGGGACAGTCACGGCGTGGTTTCTCCGAGTGCTCCTCTCTGTAACGCTGAGCCCAAAACAGCATCGAGACCCAAATGGACAGCTCCAGGCAGTCGGAACCGGCTCTGAGGCCACTTGTCTTCTTGCTGTCTGTCTCCATTTGCCACATCTCCCAACAGTGCAAAGCCAGCCATATACCCATCAATTTTCTAAAAAGGTAAAGGTTTCGGAATTAATTTAATTGTAAATGACAAATAGTTCTGCGCAAGGAGCATGTAATTAATAAAACTTTAACATGCCAATATAATTACAGAACACTTGAGTTTTATATTGTTTTATTTTGTCTTTTTTTCACAGCAGATGGATCAAACAGCTGTTTGTGTAGGATATTAATTGTGTCATCATCACCATCATTATCATCATCATGAGCAGGTTGTCCCTATCTCTTGTCCTTACTTCTTTCATGTAACAGGTGACCAATCGATGCCAGTCCTGATCTCTTTTCTCTGTCTCTGTCCTCACGTCTTTTATATGACAGGACAACAACCAGTGAAACAACAGCTACAAGAAGCATTCTAGCTAGAACGCCTGCAGGCAGTCCATCGTATCGGCATACAGGAGAGGAGTTTCCATCCTCAGGGACATCATTCATTGAGTGTCCATCCTTGGAGCGTTCCCTCTTCTGACCTGAAGATGAATAAAACATATGAGTCAGTAAATGTGTGGATAGTGGAGCAGCCTTCATCCTCTCTGATGTTTGAAACTGCAGCTACAACCTGATACTCAGAAGGGCTGCCCTCAGTGGAGCCACTTTTCAGCCTGGGAGTTTCAGCCCCAAGACCAGCCCACTTTTCCATGGTGGTGGACATTTGATAGATGAAGCAACAGTTCAGCTCTTACTATTCTGTAGTTTTTATTATTACCATGTTCAATTTTACTTTTTCTGCATGGGTATGAAATTGTGGTGATTTACTCCTTTACTACACCCACTTTTGAACAAACATTGCATACTGGTTTATCATATACTGTCATATATACTGATCTTTCTTACATTAAATAACTTTAATTCATATTGTTTACTCTGGTATCCTCTCTACCTGTCCCTGTAGTCATGGCCTCCTCATTGCAAATTTCCTGCTCATCATTTTTAGCTGGGGACTTATTTCTGCATACACAGATCAAGCTTAAGTTTTGTCATCAATATTTGCATAATATTTTCAAAGTGTATGAATTGCCATATATTGTGTGATATAAAAAGGTGAATATTTTTAATTAAATGTAATATTTTGCTTGCGAATAGGTTGACAATACTGCAATGGTACTATTAACCGAATAATTACGTTGCTAATATTAATCATTAGTCCTATATCTCTCTTTACCAGCTGCCACTTGTGTTTGTCGGTAAGCTTGGCACATTTGACAGCATCCTCCTCCAATGCAATGGCCTCTTCCTCCCATCCATCCTCCGTGACACGTATCGTTACCAGTGTTGGGCATGTTACTTTTTAAAAGTAATTATTAACAGTTACTAGTTACTTCTTCCAAAAAGTAAATAATAAGTTACTCCATTATAAATTATAAAAGTAACTAGAAAGTGACTGTTGCGTTACAAGTACAGTTTTAAATGCTCAAATGTGACCCCACCGCCACCCCTCTTTAACGGAACTTAAAATACATGTGCATGTTCAATTATTAATAATAAATCTGAATATTATAATGAAATGGACACTTAATACAATGCATTAACAAAAACAATATACACAAATCTAAACTATTTTAATGTTGCTGTGGGAAAAAGTGAGACTAGCCTCCAATCAAATGCCAAGTATGTAGATATTATGTTTATATAGTGGTTATATCAATACAAATAACACAACACCTCAACAGGCCACAACTGGGCAAAATTAAATTATGCTTGTTAAGCACTATACCAAAAATAAATAACAAATTTATACACTCTTTGTAGTGCAATAACGTAAGTGGCCTTATGTTTATACTTTTGCGCTGGTGTGTGCGGACAGACTATCTTCTACATCGTTTATACCACAACACTGTGCACAACTGAAATGATTTTGTGATTTCTATCTATACATTGGTGTTTTATTGGACTTTTAGTCTAAGTTAACACAGCCTAACATATGAGAGAAATATGCGCCCATGTTAACTGGTGATATCACAATTTAGGGGCAGATGCAAGCCTTGAAACAGTAAAGTAGGATCATCTTTGCCTCACATACCAAAACCTGACGTACAACAATCTGGCATGAACCCACTTAACACTTTATTTATAACCCACATAATTTGTTGGCCTACTTTGACAACACAAAAAGGTCATTATGATATATGATTACAAAACTTTGATGTACTGAGAGAGTTTGATAATATTCCGATTTCTCCACTGTTCTTTCTGACCACGGTGCAAAATCTATTGCAGGAAAAGTTAACCCTCTCCTTGATTTCAAAACGCCATACCTGTCTCTCTCACGTTGACTGACTCGCTTGTGTTGTTTGTTGTGTGTCTGACTATGCGTGCTTTCGAACACCTGCCCAACTCTACCTCTGATTGGCTTACCATGACATTTTATTCAACCTAAGCCAACCATCAGCATTTATGCGCTTGTGTCGTGCATTGCCCACTAACAAAGTAAGAACAGTAAAAAAAAAACTCTTTGCCTCTCGTCTCAGACTCAGAGATCTAGTTGGTCTGATGAAAAATATCAATTATAGTAATGTCGTGGAAGTTTCCTTTGCAGCAGGGGGAAGAGTTTTCAGAGTTTAATAAATTGAAACAAATAAGACAGACTGAGACTAAAACCAAGTTGGGTTTTTGTATTTTATTAAAAAAGATATATTTGCAAATATAGGAGCAACATGATTTCACAAAAGGCCGCAGCCCAGTGTGGAGTCAGTGTCACAAATGAGTGAACAGAACGCCAGGCTTTTATGCATCTTCAGAGTGACAGCACACACGCACTTGGCTTATTATGACGCTACAATTTTTACATGCAATCTGATACACATGAAGACAATCAGAGAAATACAAGAGACATCTTGGAGCCATTTCGCCTCCTCCTCCCGGTACGACTTTCACCCCCCGAGTTACATCTTAACTGGCATGGGAAAATTAGAGATGACCTTGTAGCCCCTATCTGTTCAGGCAAAAGTGCTTACATTATGTTCAGACTGGATGACTCACAAGGTTAGAATCTGCATGTGGGAATGAGAATTAAAGTAGAAATAAAACATAATAATACAAGGAATTATGCTTAAATGTAATTTTTGCCATTACAGTAACGTGCCCGATTTTGACAGTAACGGTAGCGGCATTATTAACCCTCATGCCCTCTTCGGGCATTTTCGTATATTTTTCTCAAGTTTTCTTTTTTCATTTTGTGATGATTTTTGCTGTGTTACTGCTTATGGCCAGGAACCTTTTTTTGTCAAAATTTTTAAATCCAGTGTTTTTTACTCTTACATGTTTTTTATACTTAAATGATTCATTTTGTACCCTCTGAACACCGTGGCAAAAATGTACACACACAAAAAAACTGCTATTAAATCATAATTTTTCAATATTTATCCCTTAAACAACTTGTAACTTAATCAAAACCACCAAACATTCAATCAATTTCAGGTATTTAACCCTTTAAATGCCAGTTTATTTATTTGAAGTATTTCATTATTTATAAAAAAAAAAAATTGTTTTCTTTTCCATATAATGAATAATATGGAGATGGGGCTTTGGTGGGGATTAGAGTCTTGGATATGTCAAAGATTATGAACAAAATTCATTTGATTGCATTAGTATTTTTTACATAGTGCCAGATACTACTTTTGGACACCTTCATGGCAAAAATGTACATGTCCAAAAAACTGTTATTAAATCACCATATATCAATATTTTTTCTGCTTTTTTTCATAAATCACTTAAACAACTTCTAACTTGCTCAAAAATACCAAAAATTCAATCATTTTCAGGACTTTAAACACACACACACAAACACACACACGTGGCTCCATAATATAACTGGCAAAAATACAATGATTTCATGCATCGGCCTACAAGGGCAAAATGGTTGAATCTGGTGGAATACTGTAAAAATGTAAAATATCACCACTTTTGTTCAAAATGAAATGCTGACATTACAGAATGCATGGTTTTATACTGTAAAGGCAGTGAGATAAAAACATGTGGTTATAATGGAAGTCAATGAGGCATTTTTGTCCACGAAGGTGTCCAGAGGGAGTATCTGGAACTACATAAAAAATACTAATAGAATCAAATTAGTTTTGTTGCTTATCTTTGACATATCCAAGACTCTAATCACCACCAAAGCCCCATTCCCCTACAATTTATTTTATGGAAAATAATTAATGTTATGTTGGGTTTTTCATAAATAATAATTGCTTTATAGAATTAAACTGGCATTTAAAGGGTTAAAATCCTAAAAAAAACTATTGAATGTTTGGTAGTTTTGAGAAAGTTAGAAGTTGTTTAAGTGATTTATGAAAAAAAGCAGAAATAAATATTGATATATGATGATTTAATAACAGTTTTTTGGACATGTACATTTTTGCCTCAAAGGTGTCCAAAAGGAGTATCTGAAACTATGTAAAAAATACCAATGCAATCAAATTAATTTTGTTGCTTATCTTTGACATACCCATGCCTCTAATCCCCACAAAAGCCCCATCTACATATTATTCATTATATGGAAAAAAAAATCATTTTTTGTAATAAATAATGACATACTTCAAATAACTAAACTGGCATTTAAAGGGTTAAAATCCTGAAAAAGATTGAATGTTTGGTTGTTCTGAGCACTTTATAAGTTGTTTAAGTGATTTATGAAAAAAAAGCAGAAAAAAATATTGATATATGATGGCATGGGGGTTAAGATGGGAAGAGTAATCAATTAGATTACTCGTTAATGAAAAAAAGTAACGCCGTTAATAAAGCTGTTATTTATAATACCGTTATTTGTAATGCCGTTATATATAACGCCGTTATTCCCATCACTGATTGTCTTGAATCATCTGGTACAACCCGACATTCAAATGTTCTAGTGTCGAGGCTGTTCACATTCTTCAGAATTAAAGACTCGTCTCCGTCCTTCAGATCTCTGTCCACCAGCTCCACCCTGCCCTTAAAGAATGGATGCTGTTCATCTGTTTCCAAGTCACCGTCGATGGAGGGATCATCATCAACATCATCTGCAGGATCAACTGTTACCACAGTCAGGCCTGAAAAAACTATTATAAACAATAATAATAATAAATAATAAAAAGTCATGTTATTTGTGTGACACAGGAGAAGGCCTCTGTAGAGGTTTTACATTTAAATAAAAAGTAAAAGCCTCACACAGAGACTCTGTCCCTCCCTCTCTCTGTCTTTATATTTTAAAGTGACTAACAAAGTTCAACACAAAAAGACAGAATATTGTTTAAGAAAATGCATTTACTTGTTACACAGCTTTGCATTGCGCACTGAGTCGGAATAACGAAGGGAGAGAAAGGGTAAATGGAGGAAACAGAAAGAGCTAACAGAGCTACATATTTACAAAAAAGTCCAGTTGCCCCTGAGTTCAACCCTTCCCTGGATAACTATGTCCTAGATGACTGAAAATCTTCAGAGACATCAGCATGTAAATTATTCACATTTCTGGAATGAACATATGGAAATAATCTTCATTAACAATATTTCATCACAATCAACAACAACAACATTCATCTCTGTGATTATAAACTAACACAAGAAACCAACTGTCCTATCAACTGCAGGAGGGGAAACCACACGGCTGTTGCATTTCCAAAGAGGAAATGGTGGTTTTACCTGCTCTAAGTCAAACATTCAAAGTACTTGATGTCACATCACCAATGTCATTACATTGTTAGCTTCATTGTTTAAAACATTCAGAAAAGGTTGTCACACAAACTTTAGAAACTGTAGTTAAAGGGTTAACGTCAGAGCTTTTTGGACGGAGCTGCAGCGTGTTAGAAAAGCAGAATAAACTGGTGTTGAAGGTGGAAGGAATCAGTCATGGCCCAACTGCGTGGTACCGAGAAGCAGAGATGGCAAAAGTACTCACTTCCCGTACTTAAGTAGAAGTACAGATACTTGTGTTAAAAAATACTCTGGTAAAAGTAGAAGTACTGATTTAACTTCTTTACTTAAGTAAAAGTAACAAAGTACAGGCTTTGAAATGTACTTAAAGTATAAAAGTAAAAGTAGCCTTGCGAATGACAACCACTTTTTATGCAAAGCTACCTGGACCACACACGTTACTAGAATGCAAGATGAGAAACTTCAGTGGACATAAAAACCAGGCTCTTTATATGCCATTGTCTAGATTTTAAATGGATGTCTGCCAAACATCACATATATGATTATTGTGACAGAGACTGGGACTCCAGCTTAAAGTGATGGTTCAAAGTAATTTCACCCTAGGGTCCTTTGCATCATGACCTCGAGCCATACACCCCCCCATAAGCTTTTTTCACCTGGGTCTAACATTGGGAGCGTTAGCGTAGAGTAGCGTTATCAGCTGAATAGCTTAGCGCAGGGGCTAATGGACCCACGTTTGTATCTCATAAATGACCCGAGTAATAATGCCCGAAATGATACCAAACATCTACACTAGTACATATAGGTTATGCACTCATAAAACGATGGATTGGAAAGTTTGTAAGTACACCAGAAGTTTATGTAAATAACACTTGCCTGCTGGCTTCTGTTCTCTGCTGTTGTTGTTGCTGCTGTGAGACGAGTGCTTAGGGACGTCTACAAATTACAAATCCGAAAAGAGATGCAACAAAAATATTTTTTAATTTAACTTTTTTTTAAAGTGCTGTAGTATAACTAGCAGGAGACAAGTAATAATTGAGGTAAGTTAAATAAATTCATAAATATTTTTGTTGTATCTCTTTTCGGTGTAGTAATTTGTAGACGTCCCTAAGCACTCGTCTAACTGCAGGCAGCAGCAGCAGCAGAGAGCTGAAGAGAGCAGGCAAGTGTTCATAAACTTCTGGTGTACTTTCAAACTTCCCAATCCATCGTTTTCGAGTGCATAACCTATTTGTACTAATGTAGACGTTGGGAATCATTTCGTGTCAGGCTTAGGGGTCATTACGATACTTAAACGGTGGTCCATTAGCCCTGGGGGTGTTTGGCTCGAGGTCATGGTGCAAAAGACCCTAGGGTGAAACAACATCAAAAGAAAAATTCTGACTGAGTAGCAAGATATGAATTCAATTGTGATTCTGTGAGAATTCACAGATCCAGTTTCTCTTTTTAATCGTCCCCTTAACATTTAAAGGAATCTACATGTATGTGTGTGTGCTCAAATATAGAAAGAAAATAAAGGATACAATATGAATTACTAAACATAGATTAATTAAGAAGTTCCCCATACTTTTAGAGTTACTCAGCACATTGGCCAGGAGTCATACTTGATGCCTCCTAGCCTATCTCAAACATCTCTCTCAGATAAGGCCAGGGATGATTGGGAATGTCTTGCTGCTTGTCTGCCTAATCTCTGGGATCTCTGTTTTCTTCATTTTCAATCATGTCGCCGTCCATACTACTAGTGCTAACGTTACCACCATCAAGCTGCAATTATTTGCCGCAAATGAATGCAGAATGCAGCCGAATCTGTCGAGTCGTTGTAGTGGTGCGTTACATGCAACGTAGCCTACAGTATATTCCCATCCAATTAGACTGAATTCGGTATTGATCACGTGAAAAATAATAACGGTAACTCCAGTGAAATTATTTGAAACTTGCTAGTGAGGACTAGATTAGGACCGTATTTAAAGCTGATGCTGGTTTCAAACTTCGCCCCCCCCAGGTGTGTCTGTAAAACACGGACAGAGACAACTTCTCTCTTTTGATGCTTTACAAGCAACGTGAAACCTAGCTAGCTAACAGGTGAAGAATACAAACAACTAAATCACTAGCTAACCTACTTTAACTGTGCAAGAACTATAGACCAATACAACAACAGGCTTAAATGAACTGACAACATAAGTTATACGACTTACAGTTCTCAAGGACGCACAAACACGATCTCAACTGATTATCCTCCGGACAGCAGTCTCTTTCTTTTTTCTCACTTTTTTCTGTGTGGCGCACGCGCCCGCTCGCGGTGTGAGGCGCGTGTCAGCGCTATTCTCCGACATTACGACCTCTTGTACAAAACTAAAGTAACGAGCCAATTTTTAAAATGTAAGGAGTAGAAAGTACCGGTATTCGTGTTAAAATGTAAGGAGTAAAAGTAAAAAGTCACCACAAAAAAAAATAGTAAAGTAAAGTAGAAATATCCGAAAAATCTACTTAAGTACAGTAACGAAGTATTTGTACTTCGTTACTTCCCATCTCTGCCGAGAAGAGGCTTGCTAGTGATCCTGAGAAAGCTGCCACTTACAACATGGAGATAAGCAAGCTGGTTGAAGCCGGTTATGTTAAGAAGATCCCCATGAAGGAAGTAGCCACGAGTTCCGGGTGGTACATTCCTCATCATATGGTCCACCATAATGGGAAGAATAGAACTGTTTTCTGCTGAGAGTATTTAGTGTGGACTCCATCTTCTCTGAGCTCACAGTTGTTCTGTCTGTCTGCAGTAAAAGCTCAAACTAACCTGAGGTTCATTTCTCTTCAGTTCTGACCTCCCTGCTGATGAGTACAACAAACCAAGGTCAGTATAAACTCTGAGAACACTTTATATTAAAGTACACAGGGTTACAAATATGCAGATCTCAGATGTTTCAAGGACAGTCTGTCTCTCTGAGCTGTGAGGAGGACAACAACTCTGCTGGATGGACTCTGAGGAGGAATACAACAAGAGAGAGGGAGCAACCAGTAACACCATCACCATCACTGTCACTGGTAAGATCAGACTGTGGAGTCAGTATTGATGAAGCTGTGTGTGAATGGATGACATGCTGTAGTTTGTCTCTGTGTTGAGGTGGACCAGTGATCCTGCAGAGTCCTGTCCTCCCTGTGACGGAGGGAGAAGACCTCACTCTGACCTGTAAAACAAAGACGTCCTCCAACCTCACAGCTGGTTTCTATAAAGATGGCTCCTTCATCAGGACTGAGCCTGCAGGTCACATGACCATCCACCATGTTTCCCGGTCTGATGAAGGCCTCTACAAGTGCAACATCAGCAGTGTTGGAGAGTCTCCACCCAGCTGGGTCTCTGTCACAGGTGAGGAGGTTACCTTTGATTTCAGGAGTTCATTTATCCAGATATTCACCTGACAGCTGATTCTCTCTACAGAGAAACCTACAACCACAAGCCCTCCTTTGAGCTCTCTGCCGCCCCCGACCTCAGACCACCTTGTGTTCAAACTGGTCTCTCAGACCTCAGAACCCTTCCCCCTTTTGGTCATACTGTTTTGTCACCTGGTGATGTTCTGTCCGTACTGCATCTCCACATTCATCATGGTGTCTTCATATCGACGCAGGGCCACAGGTAACTCTGAATCATTCACTGACCTTACAATCAATCTCACCACTCTGGTTTTTTATTTTTATTTTTATTTAACCTTCATTTAACCAGGTAGGCCGTTGAGAACAGATTCTCATTTGCAACGGCGACCTGGCCAAGAAAAGCATAAGCGTGCAAGACAACATACAGTTTCACATTCAATATAGTACAAGAAAACAGAATACAATATGCTACATAAAGTACAGATTAAGTAGGCATTACAAAGCTGGTGCAAAGTGAGGTGTACGTAAGAAGAAAGATATGCGAAAGTGATATGGTAATAACACAATATACATGAATAGACAGTCTATAACACTGCTGAGATGTAGTGAAGAGTCAGTGATGTTTGGTTGTATTTAACAGAACTCTTCAGCTGATCAATTATCTACGTTTTCTTTCTAACCTGCTCTGACTGTAGCTAAACGGCCTACCTGTTGCCATGGTGATGACCTTGCCCACCCAGGCTAAGGAGGGATTGGATGATGAATATGAGAATGACATCACCGCTGTCACCAGAGGGCATCACTTCTGAACTGATCTGAAAAGAAGCTGAAATCTACGTAGATCAGAAACAGTTCCCCCGGCCGTCTTGATATAATTATGATTTGAACATATTCAATTTGAAATCATTGCTTTAAGTTTTGAATTGCTCCTTTACTGCCAGCCACAGCTATCTCTGTAATCCTGAATATTTTATATTATAACAATAAAGTTTTTTTTTCCTGTAGCTTTTCATGAAATTGATCTGCGTTACTTTCTGTCTTTTACAGGGTTTGTATTTCAGTTCTCAGTTCAGTCAGTGTCTTTAACATCAGCTCCCTATCACTGCTGAGAGTGGGAATGAGATTCTTATTGTAAAAATGTGTTTGGATGAAAGCATATCAGTTCAGTCAGACAGCACAGCACCTTTTCTCTCTTTACACATGCTCAGTTCAGTTCATAGTTCACTCTGTTGGCTCCCTCTTTAAATTATGTTAAATTCATCATTGAATTACAGAAATATGAACAGTATTTGAATATTACATTCATGTAAAATTGGGTAAACATTAACTTAGGTAAAAATTAAACTCATGTCCGTCAAAAAGTACAAAACGTTAATGTTTACTGTGTTCCGGTGATAAAATAAACTGCATTGATATGTCAACTAGGCCTGTCGCGATATGCAATAAATTAATTAAACGCATGATGAATAAAAATGAGCTCGTTAAATTTGTCCGGCTGCGATAATTTCCATTTGCATGCTTGTTAGTTTTCCTCGTCGCTCTCTTTCTCTCACTACCAAAGAGACTGGATGACCACTCTGGTGCATTGGTGACCCCTCTCGGTTCCTTAGCGTAATGAGGAGTGAACCCTTGTGTAACTTACTTGTCAGCTGCATGGTCCTGGCGTAGCCTACCACAGAGTGCAGGAGTATAGCCAAAGTATAGCCAAAGAAAACGCTAGTTGAGAGTTGGAGGCATATAAAAAAGATGGAATTGGTTTCAAAGCCAAATGCGACAGCTGCAGTGTGGGAGCACTTCAGATTCAAACCGAATGACTGTGGTGAACCACTTAACCTGAGCGAGTCAGTATGTCGCATTTGTTGTAAAACAGTAGCAACTAAACACGGCAACACAACAAACAGACAAAATACAAACATACAAACACATGCATATGCACCTAAAACACAATCATCCAGTGCATTTGGGAAAAAATTATAACAGATGGGCCGTCTCCGTCTTCCCGACAGTACACAATCACTGGGGCGTTTACTCGACAAACAAAATACAAACAGGACAGTGCAAGTCTTCCAGAATCGCGGCCAAAGCCGATTCGAAAGATCACTATTCGGCAACAGCAGCAGCCATCTTCTTTGTTTTCAAGTTGCAGGGAATTCACATAGAACCGTCGCAACTCTGCAATCACTATGTTAAACCCGCCCACCAACTCTATACCAACTCTCATTGGCCTTAACAGAATTTGTTTTTTCCAGCTCTCAAGCCAACGGAGAGTTCCTAGACTGACCCTGGCTGCAAATTACATTTGCTGCCGCCAGGGTGCCTCTAGATTTCTAGGCTAGGAAACAGAACTCCCAGAAAGCTGCTGGACCGGATGCTGTCTTCCCATCCAGCTTGAAGCACTGCGCTAACCAGCTGTCTCCAGTGTTCACAGACATTTTCTTCACCTCGCTGAAGACATGCCATGTGCCAGCCTGCTTCAAGTCCTCAACCATCATCCCTGTTCCCAAGAAGCCAAGGACCACAGGACTTCACGACTTCAGACCCGTTGCCCTGTGCTTTCACAGCTCAAAGTAGTCAAAGACCCCCTCCTGGACCCCCTGCAGTTTGCCTATAGAGCCAATAGGTCTATAGATGATGCAGTAAACCTGGCCTTCCACTACATCCTCCAGCACCTGGACTCAGCAGGAACCTACGCCAGGATCCTGTTTGTGGACTTCAGCTCTGCCTTTAATACCATCATCCTAGCTCTGCTTAGGGAGAAGCTCTCCCAGCTTGGTGTACCTGTAGCTGTAGGTGGATCACTGACTTCCTGTCTGACAGGAAGCAGCATGTGAAGCTGGGAGAACATGTCTCCGACTCACAGACCATCAGCACCGGATCCCCTCAGGGCTGTGTTCTTTCTCCTCTGCTCTTCTCCCTGTACACCAACAGTTGCACCTCCAGTCACCAGTCCGTCAAGCTTCTGAAGTTCGCGGACGAAACCTCCCTCATCGGACTCATCTCCGATGGTGACAAGTCCACCTACAGGTGAGAGGCTGATCACCTGGTGACCTGGTGCAATCAAAACAACCTAGAGCTCAATGCTCTAAAGACAGTGGAGATGGCTGTGGACTTCAGGAAGAATTCAGCCCTACCTGCCCCCATCACACTCAGTGACTCTACAATTAACATTGTGGAGTCTTTCCGCTTCCTGGGAACTATCATCTCCCAGGACCTCAGAACATCAGCTCCCTCGTCAAGAAAGCACAACAGAGGATGTACTTCCTGCGGCAGCTGAAGAAATTCAACTTGCCAAAGACAATGATCGTGCACTTCTACACAGCCAGCATCAAGTCCATCCTCACATCCTCCATCACCATCTGGTACGCTGCTGCCACTGCCAAGGACAAGGGCAGACTTCAGCGTGTCATTCGGTCAGCTGAGAAGGTGATTGGCTGGAATCTGCCACCGCTCCAGGACCTTTATGCCACCAGCAATCTGAAGCATGCTGGAAAGATTGTGGCTGACCCCTCCCACTCCAGCCACAAACTCTTTGAGCCAATCCCCTCTGGCAGGAGGCTGAGGTCCATCAGGACCAAAACCTCACGTCACAAGAACATCTTTTTCCCCTCCGCCACTAACCTTATTAACAAGGCCCGGAAACCACCCTGACTCTCAACCTGGCTCTTCATGCCACTGTTCTCTCTGCTGTAATGCTCTTTGCTCTTTATTTATTTATTTTATTTTATTTCTATCTTTATTTTTAATTTAATACATACTTTTTCCCCTCCACCACTAACCTTATTAACAAAGCCCGGAACCCACCCTGACTCTCTCCACACCCCACCTCTGGCTCCTCATGCCACTGTACTTAATCTGCTGTGCTGCTCTTTTTATTTGAATTTGTATTATCTTATTTTTAATACATACTGTGTATATATATATATATATATATATATATATATATATAAATGTATATATTGTTGTTTTCTGTTTAATGTCTTATTTTAGAGAATGTGTGACATGCACCTACAACACCAAAACAAATTCCTTGTATGTTTAAAAAACGTACTTGGCAATAAAGCTTTTCTGATTCTGATTCTGATATTTTATATACGAAGAGCACGCTATAATTCTACATAAATATAAATATGAAGAACACAGACACGGTTTTACAGGAAAAACGCAATACTGCGATCACGCAAAATTGATATCTCTGTTCAGGGATTGATAACAAAGGAGTTTGTGTTATATCTTATTTTCATTTTGCCATGTTCTGTATACTTGTCTTTTAATTTAGTTTCAAATCTTTTGATTGAAGACTGAGGATTGTGTCTGTGGCGGCTCTGAGGCTCAGTGTACCTGTCTCTCTCTCTACCTGTCTGTCTTTTACTAACTGTGTTTAGCTCAGTGTACCTCCGAGCCAGCTGGTCGAGGGGGTGGACAGCTGAACACTGCTGGTTGCTCAGGAGAGGTTTGTATAGAATGGAATTTTTATCAGCTTGGTTTAAATGTTGCCAAAATTTGTCTCTCTCTCTCTCTCTCTCTCTCTCCGCACCAAGCTCCATCTTCTAAGAACGTTGACGCCGTCGTTATTAACCGAGTATTGATTGGTTGGTCTCTAATCTCCACAATGAGTCAGTAAATGTGTGATAGTGGAGCAGCCTTCATCCTCTCTGATGTTTGAAACTGCAGCTACAACCTGATACTCAGAAAAACACTGAGAGAGACTCACTAACCTGGGACTGTGACCCGCAGTTGGATGGTTCTGATTGGCTCAGAGTCAATAATGGCTCTCTTTTTAGGTCTTGAATCACCTGATGCAACTCGACACTCGTATGTTCCATTGATGAGGCTGCTCACATTCTTCAGAATTAAAGACACGTCTCCGTCCTTCAGATCTCTGTCCACCAGTTCCACCCTGTCCTTAAAGGATGGATGCTGGTGGGTTGGATCCAAGTGTCCATCGCTGCAATAGAGGCCTGAATGACATTCTCCAGGATCAACTGTTATTTCAAAAAGGCCTTCACTGGTGTAACACAGCAGGTTTTACATTTGAATAACAGGTAACACACAGAGACTCTGTCTCCTCTCTCTCCTTCGCCTCTCTCTCTGTCTCCTCCCTCTCTGTCTCAACCCTTTTTTTAACTGCGCAGTTAGACAGAGCTAACAGAGCTAACAGAGCAAATGGCTAATAATGACGATGCAGCTCCTTGACTAACTCACATTTACTGGGCCGGGCGACCTGGCTTGAGAGCAACAACCCGTTCACGTCCCCTTGCCGTAATTTTTTAATTTTTATTTTCAATTTCTTTATTTTTGAAAGGGGACAGTGAGCATTAATCAACATTGAAACAATGTAAATATTCCCGAGTTAGCTCAAAAGTGCTAATTTTCATCGGTAGTCCCCCAGCCAGATGTAAAACAGGCAGCCTTTAAAATAATGACAGGTATAAAATCACAAAATAAAATTACATACAACACATTATGGTTAATAAATACAATTCCAGTAAAATACTTATATAACGTTTAAATTCACACAGATAACATTAGTGCCCACAAGTTTGGCTCTCTACCAGCCATTTTTTTAAATAAAATGAAGCCAAACAATCTTTGTTAAATCAATATATTTGATCAAATTATTGATTTTTTAGTAAGTAGCCGTGTCATAATGAAGATAATGGAGAGCAATCCGGTCATCCCTGGTCATGACCAGATCCCTCTACATTATCCCTCGGATACTTCATATACTTACATGTAAAACAGCTCTTACATTATTCATAAACTTTACAAAACCTGAAACTGTCTGTGTTTTAAACACAATCATCATAACAACCCAGGTGAAAAAAAATTATACTAAAAATGTACTTTAATAAAGTGTACTAAGTATATTTTCTAAATTTTGTACTATTTTCGTCAAATCCAAGTATAGTTAAGTGTATTCAATTATGTATTAACTTCAACTTAACATCTATTTGACTACACTTCAAGTGTAAATAGTATACTAAAATGGAACAACTTTTTTTAAACTTCAAGTGCACTAAAATACACTAATGAAAATCAAGATTCATGAGCAATTAAGCACACTTACAGTACAATTGCATTGTATTGCCATTCTTATTGAAATACACTTAAAAGGCGGCAGCAGCGTAAACTTACAGTTATATGGTTGATATTTTGTGCATACTGCTTTCATACTTATTACTATAAACTATGTTAATTTAGTATGCCTCTGTGATATTTCAAGTGATCTACAAATGCACTTCATAACTATATTTAGTGCTTTTAAAGTGTCCCACTATGACAATAATAATGTGTTTGAAGTGAAGTTCAATTACAACATAAACATCATAAACACGTACTTTTCAGTGCGAAGTATATTTCATCTGTACTTTTATCCCCATTTTGTTATACTTAAGCATGAATGTTGCTATTACACTACAAGTGTATTATATTACAATTCAGGAACCTTGAACAGTTAAGACAGCGTCAAGAGAAAAAAAAAAAAAAAAAGACTATGAGCGATATCCGCCGTGCTTGGACATACGCCGCTGTGGACGATGTCTTCCAGTTCTAGTGTTAAAAATTCCTTAGAAATAAAAGTTTATTGATCTTTGAAAAAGTGTACCTGCATTATTATGCCATTATCATTATATTAGATGAAAATGGTCACAGGACGACAAGATTATGGTTTATCACAATAATTTCTGGGACAATTTATCGTCCAGCAAAACTTGTTATCGTGACAGGCCTACTCGCTTCATACTGGACCAATGTCGAAGATCGTTGTTCCCATCAGTAACAACAACAAGAGAGGAACATAAGGTCCAAGGTTGAAAAACCCGAAGTTACCCTTTAAATTGTGCACTCTGTTTTCAAAGTAGTTTTTCAAATGACAAAAAATGTTAACCCTGTGTAAAAAAATAAATAAAAAATTCCATCTGATATAGCAGTACCAAAGATGCCTGTTGGTCTATAATAGAGTCTGTTTTCTAGAGAGAAAACTTTTGCTTGGTTTGCAAAAGGTTATTTCTATGCAGCTCCATGCAAATCCTGTCCAGTTAATTCAAACAAAAAAAACTAGTCCAAAGAGTACAGCCATACCAACGATGCCTTTAGGGACAACTATGCTGTTTGGTTGACGGCGCAGTCTCTCTGGCCCTTTCACTGGAAGAGCCTGTTTTTTAGAGCAAGTGCTTTGTTGGTAATTTTCCCTCCATCAAGTTCCATGCAAATCTTTTGGATCGAAGGCGAGCAGGGTAGTTGAAGTTCAGGGCATACAGTACATTAGTCCAAACAGCGTAGCAACAGGTAATGCTACATTATAAAGATCTTGCAACATCTTGATGCCTTCAAGGACAATACCGATGCCCCCATGTCCCAACACTGGTTTCTTCAGTGGCCTCGTTGATGGCGTCTTCATCCATGCCCTATTAAAAAAGAAAAGAAAAAGGCAGTCAATAAGACCAATCGAGAAACAAATACACAAGTATTAAATCATAAGGGAGTAGTAAGTAGGGCTAACGATTTTAGAAAATAATCTAATTTTTAATTATTTTTTTTTCCACAAATATTGTGATTGCAATATAATATGCAATATTTTTTTAAGCTCTTTGTCTTCTGTATTATTCAACAAAGACAAGTAATACATCCTTGTATAGTATGAACAACACAAGATTAGATAGATTAAACAAACTGTTATTTCCTGGAGGCCAGGCCTGTATGTGATGATGAAATTAGGTGATGCATGAATTTATATGAATGACATCTTTTATTTAACTACTTCAAATCACAGTAGTATATTGAGCACTGACCAAGCCTATTGTAAACATTCATATGAAAGTCAGAAACAAATCACACAAACTAAAGTGCAGATTGCAAAAATATGTGGCTTTACCACACTTAGTAGTACTTAGATTATTTAATTATTATTAACTGTAATAAACATATATAAACATGTGGATTGCATTGTTTTTTTTTAACACACTACACTTTGAAGTCAACTGGTGTACACTGTCATATGGGTACATATTTCTCTAAGAATATTACAACATGGTTACTACAAAGGTACTAGCCTTGCTGTCAACTCCAAATCACGTAGGAAAGAGATTGACAGTAAAGACAAAGAAAGATACAAATATGAAGATAAGTAAGAAAATAAATAGAGGAAAGGTTAAAACTGAGACAAAAAGATGAATATAGTAGGAGAAAGATGAAAAATAAGTAGACGTTGGGCCTTACAATTTGTATGCCATTCTTGCCAATAAATTGTGGTATGTAAAATATAACATATAACATTACATAACCTTTCCACAATTCTAAAATCTTAATGTTTTTCAAAAAAAGAAATAACACTAAACAACCAGTTGGTGTTTTAATGTTTCTGATACTGTTAAAGTTTAAAATGACGATATCTGTGAGAGTAGGTCCATTTTCATTTGTAAACAATTGAGAAACAAATAAATGTTTCCATCTGTAACTTTAAATTATTTTAGGAAATATACAAAGAAAAAAGAAATATGACAGCACTTACCACTATAAAGCATTTGATTGTGTATGCTGTTCAAATAGGATCCTATGAAAGAAAACATTTAGAATCAGTGAGGTGAACCAAGCACATTGACTCAATAATTAAAAGACCACACAAAATAAAGCACACAACAAAGACACAAAGGTGGGCTAAAAATCCAGTTTGAGTCCGACCTTAAAAACGCTGCTTCATTTATATGAAAACTTAATGATTTATGGAGGGCTTCTTTAGTGTACAGGAGTGGAGAGAGATTTAGGAAAATGACATGGTAAACAAAGAGTTCCCATACACTGTGCTAACGTTAGTTGCCCCGATACATGTTCATGTCAGCAGCACCCTCCCGCATATTATATATAACCGACACACACACACACACACACACACACACACACTGTAACTGAATAACTTTAGCTACAACACTCGTTCGTTCTTACCCGACGTTACATTGAACTTGTAAGCCTGTGGTCTTAGCTAGCTAACCTTAGCTATTAGCAAACCAACATATAACGTTATGCCCAAACAACTCGACGGACCTTTTTTTTGTTACATAAAGTAAGGTTACAACAGCATCAATGTAATCTAAATGTTGCTAACTAAACCTGTCCACTCATTCTTATGAGGCTGACTGGCTCCTCTTCACTGGCTGCCATTAACATTACGTTAGCTACAATGAAATACCATTGTTAGGAGCAGGACCGTCAAGGGGAGAAACACAATTATTAATGCTAAACTAAGTAGTTACTAGTTAGTGATGGTATTAGCTAACTTAGTTACAAGAAAACCGATATATTTATAGAATGCACAAACAAGTGAACGGACTTTTGTAACCCATGCAGTACAAAAACATTATGAACATGATGATTGATTGATGTTAACTTACTTTTTCGTGAAGGAGACAACATATGGCTGCTGTAGAATTAATCCTGCACGCAGCCAACACATACTCAACATTCTTCTTCACATTCTTCTTGTTTTCAATGTCCTTGTTGAAACAGTCTGGCTGTGTTGGCAGCATAGACAGTATATAAACGGTTGATGTCAGTGCCCGGGAAGTGCCACCTACACTTCCTGGCGCCATTTGATTCAAATATACCATTTCCGGTAGTGACCAAACTTAATTCAATCATTTAAAATGTTCAATTCAATCAATTTCAATCAACGCAAAAGGAATCTATACAAAAACAACTGAAGTCTACAAGATTGAACCATGTTCTTGAAAGGAATATAAATGAATTGCGTAGCATATTCTAAATTCATTTTTGTAAATTCAAAGACCTGCTATTTCCCATTTTTTCAGTGTACTTTGATATGCTAATAAAAGTACACTTATATTTAGTGCACTTTGTTTACAGTGTACTAAGATTACACTACTGATGAAGTGAAATTAGTGTACACTTTCAAAAATTATACTAACTCTGTATTAAAAATAAGTGTACTTACTATAAGTACACTAAGTTACCACTATACATTTTTGTATTTTAACATATTTTATGAAAGTACTCTGATATGCCACTAAAAATACACTTATTTTAGAGTGTACTGTATAAAGTGTACAGAAGTCACACTTCTAATGAAGTGAGATCATAGTACACTTTAAAAAAGTATACTAACAATTAATTTCCCAAAAATATACTTCCCATAAGTACACTGAATTGCCACTCTAAGTATGTCAAATTTAATACACTTCTATACAATTTAAAATACATTAACAAAAAAGTACACTTTCAAAAAGTACATTTAAAAAATAATTTGATTACTGGTAAATTAGTATACTTACTTTTTGGACTCTGAAGTTGAACTTAATTACATCTATTTTGAAGTATACTTTTAAAAAGTACATATTAAATACTCTTTAAATAAAGCACAAGTAGAAGCATACTTGTTTTATACTTCATGTACTTCATTCATATTTCTAATACACTAAAGTATACTACTTTTTTACCTGGGAACAAAGGTCAGAAATAAAGTCTACATAAATCTTTTCAGGATAAAAGCTGATATTTACCAGGAGCTTCTTCAGACAGAATGAGCAACAGGAGCAGAAATGGAGCCATGAGAGCTGAGAGAGTCTTGATCCGTTGCCATCTTGTGTCCGTGAGTTTTAGTTTGAGGCTTTGCTATTCAATCAAATGTTGTTTAAAAGTGGGTGGATCTACCAGCGCGGGTTACATCAGTACTTGGCAACACTCTGTGTTGGAAAGTCTGGAAACCCCCCGTTCACTTCCTCTCAACTAAAACCGCGGCCATCTACAGGAAGATACAGCTGGTCTATTTTAAAATCATGAAGTAATTTTCTAATAAATCTCTGACCGATTTAAATAAAAATTGTGAATATTTGTGAAAAAATGTCTTTCAGGCATTAAAACAGTGTTGGCATCATATTATTTACAATCAGGTGTCAGTCATTTTTCATCTCAGCATCTTCCTTTAGTTTTTCTTCTCTCTTCATGTTATGGAAACCACAACACTGCGAGTTGACACTTTTTTTAACAAGTTTTTGTCACCTTTGGCGATGTTTTTGAATTGTGTTTTTGTAGCTTTTTCCAACATTTGTCAGTTTTTTTCTGAAACAGAAAGTTTTTGTAAACGGGTCTAATTTTACTGCGAGGACAACAGGAGGATTAACAAAACAATGTGTTATAATGTAATTTAAATTACGTTTATTGACCATGAAATTAAAAAAAAATGTTGAAAAAAGTGACAACAGGTTTTTAGAAAGAGTCAAAAGCATCGCAAAAGCAAAAAAAGTTTGGGTAATTGTATCTGCTTCATGGCAACAAAACAAACACTGCCAGACACAGAGGAAGAAGGAGGGTTTACTTGAATCAAAATATGCTAAAACCATCTCTGTGCTCTTCTCTGGAAAGAAGAAACATACACGCGGCCACATTAAATGTTGATGTCAGAGCAGGTGATGAACTGCTTACAAAAAAGTCATACAGGAATGTTGCAAAAAAGTAAAGGTCATTCCTGCTGATATGATATGTAGGAATCATTTAGGAATTTTGAAGGAACCATACAGGAATTCAGCATAATAATAATGAATTTAAATTAGGTTTATTGACCATAAGAAAAAAAATAGCTGCAGGGCAACTAAACATAGTGTGTTCAGAGGAAATCACAAAACAGTCACAGAGGAAGGAGGAGCGTTCATGTGATGCTATGACTATGAAGTGAACAAAGTGTAGACATCATTTCACCAACTGTTAGGATGGAGGACACATCTCTACTGCTGCTACTCTGTAAGTAAACTCTTTGTGTTTTTCTAAAAACATCAGCTGAAATAAATACAAAATAACATGTTTTTGTTTGGCTAAAAATGCTTCTGAATGTAAATATAACAAGTTTGAGGGGAAATGTTGCGAGTCATTATGAAATGTTGTGTACATGATTTTACAGACAAAGTTTTTGTGTTATTTCCATTTATTATTTAAACGTTTAAATGTCTTGTTGTATCACAAACTCAAACTAACCTGCCTTTCATTTCTCTTCAGTTCTGACCTCACTGCTGAGCAGCACAACAAACCAAGGTCAGTATAAACTCTGAGAACACTTTATATTAAAGTACACAGGGTTACACATATTCAAACAGGGACGGGCTGATTTTGTCTGATTTCATTAGCTTAATAACATGTTTTCAAATGAGCATTTTGTTCATTTCCTGAAAAACAAGTTTGACCATACATGGTTTACGCCCGGCAGAGATGATATGTTCCCCTTTCTATAGATAGATTATTAGAACTAATCTACTTGAAGTTTGTGACATACTAAACCACACAGCTTCCCTTTTAAAAATGTATATGTCTGTGTGTGTGTGATACATGTGTGTGTATTCTGTGTGTTTGTGTGTGTGTGCATGTTTGCATGTGTGTGTGTTCAGTGTGTGTGTGTGTGTGTGTGTGTCTTTGTGTGTCTTTGTGTGTGTGGGTGCGTGCGTCTGTGTGTGTGTTTGAGTGTGTGTCTGTATGTGTGTATGTGTGTGTGTGTGTGTTTGTGAAAGCGTGCGTGCATCTGTTTGTGGGTCTGTGTGTGTGTGCGTGTACGTGTGCGTGTGTGTCTGTGTGCGTGCGTCTGTTTGTGTGTCTGTGTGTGTGTGTAATGCGTGTGTGTCTGTGTCAGTGTGTGTATGTGTGTTCAGTGTATGGGTATCTGTGTTTGTCTGCGTGTGTTTGTGTCTGTGTGTGTGTGTCTGTGAGAGTGTGTTCAGTGTGTGTGTGTGTATGTGTTTGTGTGTGTGTGTGTGCATGCGTGCGTACATGCGTGTGTATGTGTGTGTATGTGTGTGACTTTGTGTGTGTGTGTGTTTGTGTCTGTGTGTGTCTCTTCTGTGTGTGTGTGTTCAGTATGTGTGTTGTTCCTGTGTGTGTGTGTCTTTTGTGTGTCTTGTGTGTGTTCTGTGTGTCTGTATGTGTGTGTCTGTGTGTGCGTTCTGTGTGTTTTGTGTGTGTCAGTATTTGTGTGTGTTAATGTCTTTTTGTATGTATGTGTGTCTGTGTGTCTAGTTCTGTCTCTGTGTGTGTACAATATGTGTTTGTGGTGTGTGTGCGTGCCTCTTAGGGGGCGTTGTTTGCCTTATGCGTGGTGCGTCCGTCGTGTGTGTGTGTGTGTAGGTGTGTGTGCGTTGCTTATGTGTGTGTGCGCTGTGTGGCCTGGTGGTGGGGGTGTGTGTGTGTGTGTGTGTGTTTTTTATGCAAAGTCTTTTGCGTTTTTTTTTTTTTTTTTTTTTTTTTTTTTTTTTTTTTTTTTTTTTTTTTTTTTTTTTTTTTTTTTTTTTTTTTTTTTTTTTTTTGTGTGTGTGCAGGTCTGTGTTAGTCCGGCGTGTTTTTTTTTTATTTGTTAATACGGTCTGTGTGTAAAGTGTCACTGCTATACGTAACGGACAATAATGTGTGCCTCGATTGGCTTTACAAAGTAACGGTTAATTGCATGGTGAAAAAGCTATTTATTTATTGTTTTGGGTGAATATAACTTTGTTTGAAGTTATCTTAACTTGCTTAGAGAGAACTTTGGAACTCATCCAATCAGCAAGCAGGGCTGTGAGTGAGCATGCGCAGTAGAAGCCACCACCGTTCAGTCTCCTGCTCAGGATTAGCGATGCCAATCGGACTGAGCCAACACATTTTCTGGAATTTGCCGACAAATTTGCTAGAGATTTCATCGCGTGGAACAATAAGGTAAGTCTTCAAGCAAGTTAGGTTAATATTTGTGTGTGAATTTGTGTTTCTGTCTGCTGCCTCAACATAATCTATCATATGTTAACTAGCTAGCTAAACATTAACAAGCTAACAGGCAGAGCACATGTTCGGCATGTTTTGGGCGGCTTTCCACCACCATCCCGTGATTCACCTGTAAATCCATTTTAACTTAAAGTGAAAAACGCTCACATTTTAAATGTTGCTAGAGGAACTTTTAGTTTTCCCGAGTTGACAGATTAGCAATACTGTATTTTGGTCGAATGTGGGGTATTAACCCGGTCTCACGGCAGTTCGTGTAAATGTCCACGTTATTCTTAATCTATTGATACGTCTCCACGGAGACGAAAGGACGCCGGGCGAAAGGTCGCTCCATAAGCCGGGAGGTACCGCGAGTCGGGGCGTGGGGACCCCCCCTGGTAATGAGGCGTGCGAAAAGGTCGCTCCATAAGCCGGGAGCGGCCCGCGATGCGGCCCGCTGGGGACGCACCACAATACCAACGCCAAACCGCTCGCCGGGTGAAAGTCCTGTGTTGTTTGACCCATCCACCACCCCGACCAACCTGCCGTACATTTTTCGGCTTTTATATTACTCCCTACCATTTTCGGTGCTGTAGCCACAAAATATGCTTCCCATTGAAATAAATTACTTAACATTTTCGGTGTAGTCCGCCACGTAAAACCGACAAAAACGTCTCCGTGAACACGGTATCAATAGATTCAAATAACGTCACATTTACACGAACTGCCATGAGACCTGGCTGTAACAACACAGACTTTCGGAGTTACAAATGAAATTTTGCTGCATTAAGTGTGTAGAGGAAACACTAAACAAGACAATTTGTAAGCAACACACATTTTGCAGCCACATTGGTCAGACAATTAGGAGAACATAAGTTACTTTAGCTACTGCTAGTTTCTGTTTTAATCGTTTGCAAAGCCAAAAACAAGGAGAATACATGATGACTGTTGGCAAAAGTTATTTTTATTATTTTGCTACGCTACATATTAAGGACCCTGTCAAGCATGTTAAATAAAAACAAGAAAAACATTAAAAAATTAAAATGTATATCGATGTGTTTCTTCCATCCCTAGCCCTATGAGCAAGCACCTTTCATTCAAAGTCAAGTTAACCCGGTAGTTGTCCATATTTTTATAAGATAGCACCTGGTATTGATAGAACACACACGTAAGTTGTTGATGACAACAAATTATTTTTGTCTGTAACGTTTTCTTTAAAAGTAATTATATCGGAAAAGTGTTTCAACGTCCTGACTTTCCCCTGTTATTTCTTTAAGTAAATGCAGTTGCTAATATTGCTGTACTTATACTTAAGTCAGGATTGTTTATACTCTTAATTTTTAGAATTGTTTTATGACTCAATCTGAATCTTCAAATATTCATGTAAGAGGATACATCTATAAGGATTTATATTGGAAAACTATCATTCTCCTGTAATGCTTGTAAAGTATGCACTATGTGTCTTTAATCTACAAATCACATCACTTTAAGTGGAACTTTCTTTTAACTAAGACATTATTTGTCCTTTACAGAAGTGCTTGTGGCAACTGCCTTGAGGGCTCTTCACAGCTGCTTTGTCAGTGGGCCTCAGTACACTGGAGGTGAGATAAAGTATACAATATTTTGGATGATATTATATGTAGATATACAAACACACACACTTACAACTTACACCTAAATTTTAAATTATTTAAAATAATTTCTTGCAGATGCAGTGGACCTGTAAGCAGTGTAATTTTTCTACAGAAAAAAGAGGACAGTTGTTAAAACACTATCGCCTAAAAACATGGAGGCTTTACTCGCACAGCCCAATAACATATGTCTTCATAACGATTGCTTGTGCACTTTCAAATCTTTTAATGCACTCAAAGTGCATTTATCGGTTTGGCACTGTCAATCAAACATTGGACAAGCAAGTAAACCCACAGTTGCATTTCACTGCCAATTATGTGAATACACAGAGCCCTGCACTGAAGAAGAGTTTTTCACACACTTGCGCGACATTTAAAACTTAAGCAAAAAGTTCTGTGTCCATACGACGGCTGTGATTTTCACAGCAATGTGTACTCAACATTTAATGCACACAAAAGTAGGGTACACAAAAGGGAGTGCTACAACACATTTTAAAACCGGAATTGTATCAAACATTAAACATCAAGATCAATTGACTGAAGTGGAGAATGATATTTCCTCACAGGATGACACTGAGTGTGAATTTGAAGAATCTGTAGGTGACATACAGGACTTGGAAAGTCAGCTGGAACGTAACCTTGCCGCTTTGTTTTGAAAATGCAAACAATCCTGCATATATCAGAAAGTGCTACACAAGAAGTTATTCAGCAGATCAATCAGATCCACTTACTTTCACAGCCATTACTTCACAGTAAAGTCCAGGAGATTATCAGTCAGCATTGTGGTGACGTGGATAATTCCATTGTGAGTGACGTTGTAAATGCAGTTTCACAAACTAATGTCCTGCTGAAATTCACCTCTACAGGAGGATCCTTATCAACAGCTAGCGGGAGAGCATCTTATATACAGCAAGAATTTCCTCTTGTTATGCCAGTTGAGTTTCGTCTTGACAGAGATAGTTCTGTTGTATATGTCCCCACACTTGAAAATGTTGCAGGCTTTGTTAAGAAATAAGGATATTCTGGATAAAGCTGCATGTAGAATGTGGTGCTTCACCAGAAGGATACCACTCATTCAGAGATGGCTCTCATTTTAAAGAAAATGTTCTTTTGAATGTGGAAGAATTTAGGATTGCTCTTGGGCTATATATAGATGATTTTTGAGGTTGCTAATCCACTGGGAACATCCAAGAGAAAAAACACAAACTATGTGCAGTATATTGGGTACTTGCTAATCTTGACTCCAAATATCGGTCAGCTCTCCACTCTATACAACTTGCACTTTTATGTAAGGTCAAGACTGTGAAGGAACATGGCTATGCAGAAGTTCTTCGTCCTCTCATTCAGGATCTTGTTACTCTTGAGGAACAACGGTGTGTATGTTGAACAGCTAGCAGAAAGTGTTAAAGGAACTGTATTGTATGTAGCAGCAGACAACTTGGGGGCTCACGCTTTGGCAGGATTCCAGGAGAGTTTTGCAGCACATCTCTTTTGTCGGTTTTGTATGTGTAAGAAAGATGACATACAGGATAAGGAGGTCAGGTCAGGTCTACACCAGCCAAGGACAAGAGCGGACCACGACAGACATGTGCAAGAGGTTATACATGACCATACTATGGCCAGACATCTTGGTGTAAAAAAGAGAGGTGTCCACTGAATGAAAACTTGAAACACTTTCATGTGGTGGATGGTTTTCCACCTGACATTCTGCATGACTTTTTAAGGGTATAGTACCAGCAGAAATGTCACTCTGTCTTCAGGATTTTATGACCAAGAAGTATGTTTCTTTGGACTGTTTGAATAAGGCTATTAAGCAGTTTCCTTACACGTTCTCAGATAAAGCTGACCAACCACAGATCATTTCAAAGACCTTCATCGCTAAAGGGAACCATTGTGGGCACGGACCACGAAAACTGGGGCTCTCCTGAGGCTGCTTCCATTGATGGTAGGCCATAATATCCCAGAAGGAGACAAAGCATGGGAGATACTGATGCTTCTAAAAGATATACTGGAAATAGTAATGTCACCGCACTTTACTGAAGAGTTAATCCACTTTCTGGTTTGCAAAATCTCAGAACATAGAGATTTACTGCAGCAAACTTTTCCGACCTACAAACTCCGTCCAAAACATCATTTTATTGAACATTACCCTCAACTGATTAAAACTTTTGGCCCACTAGTCGATGTGTGGACGATGCGTTTTGAAGGGAAGCACAAATTTTTCAAAAGGTTGTGCATGACACTCATAATTTCAAGAATGTAGCACAAACCTTGGCTGTAAGACACCAGAAGATGATGGCCTTCCATTTGGATTCTGCATCCTTCTTTAAGCCTTCTGTGGAAATTGATAAAGTCAGGTCAGTTATGATCACATCTTTCCCTGAAAATGTTCAGCGCTCACTACATCAGCGTAAACGCCAAGCAAGTACAGTGCTGGTTGCAGCTTCTGCTTGTGTTCATGGTGTAAAAGTACACTGCAGATATGATCATTTCAGTTGGCTGTTGCTCTGGTCTCCCAGAGTTCCAGCAAATAACACATATTGTTGTTATCAACACAGAAATCCTGCTAGTCTGCAGGCTTTTGACCTCATGGTATGTTGAACATTTACGTGCTTATGAGTTGTGCTTCAGTGGGGAGGGTCTCTCAATGTCACCCATCTGTCCGAACTGAATGATGTTTTCCCCCTTATCTTCCTATAGAGTGAAAGGCAATGTGTACGTCACACTAAAGCGTTACATATTATGCTGAATGACATGTGGACTGGGTACTAAAGTGATCCCCACTCTGTCTAGGACCATGGGAAGCTATAAACTAAGAATCATCATAAAATGAAGGGGACATACGGAAAGTGTCACTGGACAGAAAACCAGAAACGGTTGAAGAGCTGAAGATAAAAGTCAAAGAAAAATGCAACCTGCAGGATGACTTCAATCTTATGTATGAAGACCCTGACTTTGGTTATTCCCTCTGCAACCTAGATGACATAGGAGACTTGCCAGCTACAAAAGCAACTGTGAAGGTCATTTCATTGGTGACACTGACACTGGTGCCTGCTTCCACCACCAGCATTTCTGATGCCTCAAATGTCTCAGATGATACAGAGATTCTGTCGACATACAGCTCATCATCATCAACAAGACAAGAGCAATGGCCAGAGTTTTTGAGATTCCAAACTTCGCGGTTGATGTAGAATTCAGACTGAGACAGGCTAATCTTCAGTTTTTACGAGACCAAACTTACCTGAATGTACCAAGAGACATGAAGCATGGTATTTTGGAGAAGCTTGCTGAAGCGATCTACAAATTTGATGCCTATCCAAATGAAGAACGATGCCATTCTGTGGCATTGCGCTCATAAGCAAACATCCCTGCCTGAGGGAACCAGGCTCGCCAGATGGGTGTTCTGGCTGGAAGAATAGCTTGACATACAAAATGGGGAACTATCGCACTAAACTGAGAAAAGCTGGATGTGCAGAAGTTGCTATAAATCAGGGTAAAAAGGCGCCCCAGGAATGGCATCAAAAAGGCCTCAAAAGACCAAAAGGTTTGAGGTCAATTACTTACCAGACCTCCCTGAGGGGCAGAATGAAGATAGACTAGAAGTTGAAAGAAAGCTCCTGGTTGAAGAAATGAAAAACGGAACCCCAGTGGAACAGTCATTGCATCTAAGATGGACCAGACATTCCCACTGCGGAGACGGGAGATTGTGGAGGCTGAACCTCCAGTGAAAACCCTGAAGGAGCGCTGGCCAGCTCTTTTTACAGAGAGACAAGTAATGCGACAGATATTGATATGCTTTTTATATTCTCCTAGTGTGCATTTAGGTTTTAGGACTGGTAACCAAAGGTTTTCCAAAATTTCCACACTGGCTCAAGCCAGTCTACTCACTCACATTTTTTTCTGTCTTGTAGGTGTTTGCTGAGTTCAACAGGATAGCCACGACAAACCTGGAGAATGACTTTTTGGTGCTGCTTACGCACACGCTTTGCCCCACGCTTTGTACCTTCTTCAAGTCCAAGAAAGGAAGTGTTGGAGAGAAACTCGCTGAGATTGTGCAGCAAATTGATTCAAGGGTCAGTCCACTACAGACTTGTTAAGTTTTTGCTGTGGATTAGATAACTACTGCAATCGGCAACTGTTCTCTGCACTGTTAAGCATACATGTTGACACCTTTTTCATATGCGCTTTAAAAATGGGTTTGTAGTGTAACTTCTGAATGTTGCTTAATCTTGAACTTTATTTGTTCTATCCACTTCTAGAAACCAGATGTGACAGCAGTGCGTACCCTTGTTCTCCAAGGCATCCCTGTTCTGCTTGGTGATGACCCCAGTAACTTCTACAACACCTCCTTTGTAAGTTCTCATATCTTAAAAGAGCACATACTGTATATTACTGTGAGTTCAGAACAAAGATGGGCTGCATGCTAACTGTGACAGTTCAGTGTATGCCAGCAGGGTGATAAAAAAAGATAAAACAACAAAAACCTAAACAAAATGATGAAGCAGCCATTCAACTAACTCCATTTGTAGTCCATGTCACATGG
>NC_053125.1:30154514-30229514 GCF_010015445.1 Perca fluviatilis | reverse complement strand
AGTGCGTGCGTGCGTCTGTGTGTGTGTGTGTGTGTGTGTGTGTGTCTTTCTGTGTGTGTTGTGTGTGTGTGTTCCAGTATGTGTGTGTGTCTGTGTGTGTATCTTTCTGTGTGTGTGTGTGTCTCTTTTTGTGTGTTTGTTTGCGTACGTGCTTGCATGCGTGCGTGCGTGCGTCTGTGTGTGTGTGTGTGTGTGTCTTTCTGTGTGTGTGCGTGTGTGTCTGTATGTGTTTTGTGCGTGTGTGCGTCTGTGTGTGTGTCTGTATGTGTGTTGTGTGTCTGTGTGTGTTTGTGTGTGTGTCTGCATGCATGTGTGTGTGCGTGCGTGCGTTGCGTTTGTGTGTCTGTATGTGTGTGTCCGTGTGTGTGTGTTTGTGTGTGTGTGTGTGTGTGTGGTCAGTGTATGGGTATCTGTGTGTGTCTGCGTGTGTTTGTGTCTGTGTGTGTGTGTCTGTCTGTTTGTGTCTGTGAGAGTGTGTTCAGTTTGTGTCTGTATATGTGTGTTTGTGTGTGTTCAGTGTGTATGTGTGTGTTTGTGTGTGTTCAGTGTGTTTGTGTGTGTGTGTGTGTGAGCATGCGTGCGTGCGTGCATGTGTATGTGTGTGACTTTGTTTGTGTGTCTGTATGTGTGTGTGTGCAGACTGGTCTCACTGAATTCCGTAAAATGGGCACGGAACACGGTAACAGCTCATTCCGTGGTGGTGTTACGGAATGTGTGAAACTTCCGTACCACCACCACGGAAAACAATGGCAATGTAAAGTCAACGAGAAGATGACGTAGCACGGTAGTGAGCAGTATGTAAGGCTGGAATTCCGCATCAGGAGGTTGGTTAGGGTGGTGGATGGGTAAAACACAGGACTTTCACCCAGGAGACCGGAGTTCGCGGCCCTCGTGTGGCGTTTGTCAGTTATGTGTATTTTTTTTTGTTTTTGTTTTTATAAGCATTTATAAGCATTTCTTGCGTGTCACATAAGCCCGTGTTTCTTTTTCGGCAATCCGTGTTCATTTAACGGAATTATTCCGTGGCAATTTAACGGATTTTGTTGCAATTCCGTGAAAACTGCCACGGATTTAGAGTTAAGGGCCCGTGTCCATTTTACGAAATTCTGTGAGATCAGGTTGGTGTGTTGTGTGTGTGTGTGTGTGTGTGTGTTTGTGTCTATATGTGTGAGTGCGTGCGTGCGATTGTCTGTCTGTGTGTGAGTGTGTGTCTGTGTGTGTGTGTCAGTGTCTGTATGTGTGTGTGTCTGTGTGTGTGTCTGTACGTGTGTGTCTTTCTGTGTGTGTGTCTGTGTGTGTGTCTGTGTGTGTGTGTTCAGTATGTGTGTGTGTCTGTGTGTGTGTCTTTCTGTGTGTTTGCGTGTGTGTGTCTGTATGTGTTTGTGCGTGTGTGCGTCTGTGTGTCTGTGTGTCAGTGTGTGTCTGTGTTTGTGTGTGTGTGTATATGTGTGTGTGTGTGTTAAGTGTATTGGTGTCTATGTGTGTCTGCGTGTATGTGTGTGTATGTGTGTGTGTCTGTGTCTGTCTGTATGTTTCTGCGTGAGTATGTTCAGTGTGTGTGTGTGTATGTGTGTGTGTGTGCATCGGTGTGTCTGTATGTATGTGTCTGTGTGTGTGTTTGTGTCTGTGTCTGTGTATGTGTGTGTGCCGTGTGTGTGTGTGTGTGTGTGTGTGCGTGTGTGTACGTGTTTGTGTGTGTGTTCAGTGTGTGTGTGTGTCTTTGTGTTTGTGTGTGTGTGTCTTTCTGTGCGTACATGTGTGTGTCTGTGTGTGTCTGTATGTGTGTATGTGTGTGTCTCTGTGTGTGTGTTTGTGTGCTTTTGTATGTGTGTGTTTGTGTTCGTGTGTGTCTGTATGTGTGTGTGTATGTGTGTTTGTGTGTGTCTGTGTGTGTTTGTGTCTGTCTGCATGTGTGTGTGTGTGTGTGTGTGTGTGTGTGTGCGCGTGCGTCTGTGTTTCTGGGTCTTGACTGTGCCTCCATCGTTTGCGTGTTAGCAACTCAGACTCTGGATAGATCACTTGGGGCAGAGAGCTGTCAGGCCGCCCCATGAGAAGAGAGTTTGGACTCACAGGATCTGGATCTGAGACATCTGAGGACACGTAACCCAAAGGTTTTGAATTAAGTATGCCTTCAATCTCTACCAAGTCTGTCCTGAGCACCTCTTCCGGCACAGTCTGTGCTCCAAGAACTGTGTACAGTGCTGCCTTAATGGATCGTATTTCCCGTTCCCATGAGCCACCAAAGTGGGGAGCACTTGGTGGGTTGTAGCGGAAATCGATCTGTTGGGCGGTCAGCTGCTCTTTCAGGGCAGGCTGGGGGCCAGTTTTTTGTCACCACCCCCTGAAGTTTGTTACTCTGTCACAAAGGATCTCAAGTGGCTTTCCCCTTCTGGACATAAAATGACAGAGTGACGTTAGGAAGGAATCAGAGTCGAATCTTGAAAGAAGGTCTATGTAGACTGCTCTGGTTGTAAGGCACTTGTACAAGTTGCCCCAGCGCAGTCATGCGACGTCAAGATGTCGTCCACATAGCAGTCCTCTGTCAGGATCCGGCGCTCTTCAAACATGGATGTGAACTGAGGCAGGTTTGCCGTCTCTCTCATGGCAACCTGAGCGATACATCCGGCAGGCTTGTCGCCGGCAGTCACTTGCTGCACTTGCAGCTCCCGCATTTCAGATCACACGCTGCTCCAATACTATCCCACTCAAACCCCTCCTTATTCGTGACAGTGGTGCTGCTGAGGGTCACTTCTTCCATCCTCAGTGGGTCCTCACTCAGGTCTTTGGTGTACACAAGGACCTCCTTATACACTCTTGAGGATGTTCTCATAGACCTCGCAAAGTGAGTTTCAGACTTGTGCAGCGTTAGGTAGACAACCTCGAAGAGATCAGGGTGAGGACCGCCAACTGTTTTGCCTAATGGGCCATCCCAGAGGACTAGATCTCCCTCCAACTTGAACGGCTGTGGAACTAGACGACCTTCCCTGTGGCTGATCAGAAGATCGATGTTCTGAGGGCGGACCAGCTCTTCTGCAGCGACGTCAGGAAAGATCTTTTGCAGTTGTTGAGGAGTGACAGGCTGGCTTATCTCCGCAATACTCTCCAGGCCGTAGCAGAGAAGTTTGTTTTCCATTACCGTCCCCTTGGTGGTCTTCACTCTTAGTCGCAGGGATTACCTCTTGGTTGAGACTGCCATTCTCATCCGTCCTGTTCCGTGGACAATTAACTTGATGCGCTCCCCAATCAGTCCAAGGCGCTGGGCAGCGTTGTTTGTTATATAGTTGGTATCAGAGGCAAGGTAAATCAGAGCGCCTATCAGCTGGCCTGAGTTAGTTGTCACTTCCAATAACATCATTATAACTGGGTACTCTTTCAGTCCACCTCGAGCAGTGCAGATTGGTTGAGGCTTTATTGGAAAATGCCTTCCTGAATTCTGCTCTTAGTTCCGGAGTGACTTTCGCCAGGAGCTCTTCTTGCTTGCTGGTCAGCCCGAGGCCTTTTCTCTCCAGCCTTTTGGGACCTTGCACCTCGCTGCCAACATCTTCCTTTGAGCGATGGACTTGGGGCAGGTAGTGGTGAGGCTCTTCTTTGCGGCAGTCCATTTTACTGCAGAGGAACTTCGGGTTGCAACGGCCATAATTTAGATGGAAGCACATGCACCGATTGCATAGCCCATGTGTCTTTAGATGGGCATTTCTCCTCTGGAGATCCATCTCACTGAAGGCTTTGCAGGCAAACAGCCTGCCAGCGTGTGTCTCATCAGCACAGGCAGTACACGAGCCCAAGCGTGGCTTCGACTGAGACCCTCTTCGGCCTGAGGTAGCTTTGGAGAACGCTTTCTTGACTCCTTTTTCTGGCTTGTCTGCCGGGCCTTTCACTGAGGAGGAGCTTCCCTCTCTAGGGCTTGCCTCCAGCTGGTCCAGCTCTTCCAAGATTGTATGTGTGTGTGTCTTTATGTGTGTGTGTTTATGTGTCTGCATGTGTGTGCATGCATGAATGTGTGTGTGTGTGTGTGTGTGTGTGTGTGTGTGTGTGTGTGTGTGTGTGTGTGTGTGTTGTGTTTGTGTGATCTTCCAGTTGACCAACAAGCGAAGTTCTTGTTTTTCCTATCACTTATGTTGCTCATCATCACATAATTTAGGACACAAATATTAGGAAACAAGTTTAAGTTTCAGACTTTCTTCTCGGGGTCATTTAGCGTTTTCTAAACCCTCCTCCCTCCAGCCTCTCTGACTGTGAGTCTCAGCAGCTCTCAGATGTTTGAAGGACAGTCTGTGTCTCTGAGCTGTGAGGAGGACGACAACTCTGCTGGATGGACTCTGAGGAGGAACACAAGTGATGAAACCAGGACTCAGTGTGGAGATGGCTGGGGAAAAACTGCTGGTTCTACCTGTATCATCCCCTTCATGGTCTTCTGGGACACTGGAGTTTACTGGTGTGAGTCCAGAGAGGGAGCAACCAGTAACAGCATCAACATCATTGTCACTGGTAAGATCAGACTGTGGAGTCAGTATTGATGAAGCTGTGTGTGAATGGATGATATGCTGTAGTTTGTCTCTGTGTTGAGGTGGAGCAGTGATCCTGCAGAGTCCTGTCCTCCCTGTGACGGAGGGAGAAGACCTCACTCTGACCTGTAAAACAAAGACGTCCTCCAACCTCCCAGCTGGTTTCTATAAAGATGGCTCTTTCATCAGGACTGAGCCTGGAGGTCACATGACCATCCACCATGTTTCCAGGTCCGATGAAGGCCTCTACAAGTGCAACATCAGCAGTGTTGGAGAGTCTCCACCCAGCTGGATCTCTGTCACAGGTGAGGAGGTTACCTTTGATTTCAGGAGTTCATTCATCCAGATATTCACCTGACAGCTGATTCTCTCTACAGAGAAACCTACGACCACAAGACCTCCTATGACCACAAGGTCTCCTATGACCACAAGCCGATCTCCGTGCACGCCACCGCCCCCTGACACCTCAGCTCCACCCCTGACCTCAGACCACTTCCCTCTTATGTTCAGACTGGTCTGCCACCTGGTGGTGTTCTGTCCGTTCTGCATCTCCACTTTCATCATGGGGTCTTTATATCGACACAGGACCAGAGGTAACACTCTCAACTCTACTGGTGCTGATGGAACAGAATACAAGGCTACATAAAGTACCAATCAAGTAAGCATTACAAAGCCGGTGCAAAGTGAGGTGTAAGTAAGATGAAGGATATGCGAAAGTAATATGGTAATAACACAATATACATGAATAGACAGTCTGTAACACTGCTGAGATGTAGTGAAGAGTCAGTAGTGTTTGGTTGTATTTAACAGAACTCTTCAGCTGATCAATTATCTACATTTTCTTTCTAACCTGTTCTGACTGTAGGCCTACCTGTTGCCATGGTGATGACCTCGCCCACCCAGGCTGAGGAGGGATTGAATGATGAATATGAGAGCATCACCAGAGAGCATCACTTCTGAACTGATCTGAAAAAAAAACTGAAATCTCCGTAGATCAGAAACAGTTCCCCAGGCTGTCTTGATATAATTATGATTTATACATATTCAATATGAAATAATTGCTTTAAGTTTGAATTGCTCCTTTACTGCCAGCCACAGCTATCTCTGTAATCCAGAATATTTTATATTATAACAATAAAGCTGTTTTTCCCGTTGTTTTTCATGAAATTGATCTGCATTATTTTCTGTCTTTTACAGGGTTTGTATTTCAGTTCTCAGTTCAGTCAGTGTCTTTAACGTCAGCTCCCTATCACTGCTGAGAGTGGGAATGAGGCGCTCATTGTAAAAATGAGTTTGGATGAAAGCATCACATCAGTTCAGTCAGACATCCAGCACAGCACCTTCTCTTTCTTTACACATGCTCAGTTCAGCTCACATTTTACTCTGTTAGTTCGGTCTTTAAATTGTTTTTCATCCTAACTTGGTTAAAAATGAATTTAGATGAAAGTTAAACTTATTTTACTGTAAAATACTGTAAAACGTTTTATTTTATTTGTTCCTGTAATCAAATAAAGATCATTAACAGGACATCTCACCACAGAGTGTCCAAACCAACAGTTCATATATATGTACATATATATATATATATATATATATATATATATATATATATATATATATATATGTGTTTATTTTAACCAACACTAGCGTTGTGATGGTTGGAAAAGTGTAGAGAAGACCAAAAATGGACTTTCATAGTTTTATTTGGTTTCTGTTAACTTTGAATGAAGTGTGTTTTACGATGCTTGGAGTCTGGTGGATTTGGTGCATGATGACATAATTTTAGCTGACAAATAAAACTTCTCCTTCCTTCCTCTACTCTCTTCAAGTCTTGTCTCTGAAGAGTCCTGAAGTCAGTTAGGAGTCAGTCAGTTGGTCAGTTGGTCAGTTAGTCCATCATGACATCATGTTAGCTGACAAATAACACCTCTTCTCCTTTCTTCATCTTCTCTCCTTTCTTTCTCTCCTCTTCTTGTCCTCTCCTTTTCTTCTCCTCCTCCTGTGGCAGTACAACACCAGAGTAAGTTTTATGTTTGTGGTGTCAAATATATGCGACACAGAGCAGTTAATAAAACAGGGAACCGTCGGATTCCTTCCAGATATTTTTTTGATTGTTTCTATTGGCAGTTGGTATGAACAGAGTCAAAAGTTTAAGTCCGGTGGATTCCATAGTATAATGTCTGCTACCGGCACAAGATTTCCCACATTTTGCCCAACCATGATGTATGAAGAGTGATAACTGTAGGGGAGAGAGCAATTTCAGAGAATCTCAGAGAATCATACTACAGCTGCCCCCTCTGTCCTCCCCTCTAACTCTAAACATTCTGGCCCCTACATACACATCGGAAAATCTGAAATGGTCTGAAAACTGGTCGATACATAAAATGTGATTTGGTATAAACCGTGCTTGATATCAGAATGCCCATTCAGCCCAATGAATGCTAAAGTCTTGTCTTCGGTTTAAACCTTTAATTATTATTCTACATTAAAATTATAGCGATACAATATGGTCACAAAGAGGGGTTGTTTTTAGTGATGTTAAGTGATTTCACGAAGATTTCACATTCAAGTCTATGGGAAAACGTTTTTTTTTTGTGAAAACCGTGCAGCAAATCTCATTGAAAAGTCATAGCACACTATTCCCGATCAATACACGTTTTTATGTATATTGTGTGCACGTGTTGGCAACCCTCCGTGACTAGAATTGGGACAAAAAAGAGGCAGAATAATAACTAGAAAATGCATTTCCTGCTGAAAATGCGTGGGAATGCTGAATAGCTGAATTGCTAAAGCTAAAATGGGTGAATAGCTTAAAAAAAGATTAAGAAGTGAGAATAGTTGAAAAGTGGAAATTGTTTTAATAAGCATGAATTTCATAAAAAAGTTAAAAGCTGACACTAAACTGAACTGTTGGCTTTAAAAGTTGAATTTGACAAAAGATGTAGAACATTGTGAGGTCTGAGTATATTTTCTAACTGATAATGACTCACAAATGCAGAAATATGAAAGAAATTGTATGAAAAATCTTAAAGCTCAAATGCATTGCACTGCACTGCTGAAACATCTGGAAAATTTTCAGAGTTGGAAGCTAAACTGCATTACCTAAATAAGTGAAGAGCTTGTTAGAAAAGCTGGAAGCTGAACTGTAATACTGTCAAAGATGAAAGTTGAAATGAATTGTCTGAAAAAGCTGAAAGAATAAATACTTTGTATTATTATCAGATATATACACTGCATAGAACAAAAAAGCAGCAATCTAGCTGACATGAGATGTGAAATATATTAGGTTAAAATAATGGGGCTGAACAAGAAGAAAGAGAGGAAAGAGTGAAGGAGAGAAAGAGTGAAGAAAGAAGAGCAGGAGAGAAGATAGAGGAGAGAAAGAGCATAAAGAGAGAAGGAAAGAGAGAGGAAAGAGAGGAGAGGAAAAAGAGAGGAACCATTGACGTTTACCATTGCAGCGAATGGAGGAAGATTTGGAACTCTTGTCATTTGGAAGCTCATTGAGAGAAAAGTATAAGGCCTATCGCATAACTGAGCACATTGGCTGAAACTAGATAAAAATAGTTACGTTAGGATGTATAAATTGTGTATGACAAGTAGATATTGTGGGCGTGAGAGCAATTTATAGAGAAGGGACAAAGTAATTGTTTTAAGGCTCTGTGCTATGACATCATCCACTCTAAGCAGCGCAATACACACTCTGTTTAATCGATACAATTTCCTGAAATGATCACTAAACTTAAACAGCTTTTTTACAAAAACTGTAAACGATATCAAACTGAAAAGACATAGCCGGATAGCTGAATATTTTGTGAATATTTTAAAGTTTGTTTGGCGTCTGTAGGTAAAAGTATGAAGGAGCTGAACATTTTGGGAGCGGAAGAAGATTTTAAGGATTTCAAGCATGCTCTGATTCACTTCAATGTTAAAAAAAAGTGTTTAAAAGCTTAATATTTTAAAAAGTATAAATAGTAGAAAAAAAGTTGAAGAATTCCCATCATTAGCTGAAAGAGCTGAACATTTTAAAAGTTGAATTGTTTTAATAGCTGAAAGTATGCAGAAGTTACAGAGAGCCAAAAAAACGTACGGAAGAGGGATTAAGAAGAAGAAAAATAAAGAACAGAATAACAATAGTTGGAATGCTGTAGAACAGCAGTTAGACAGAGCTAACAGAGCTAATGGCTAATGATGACGATGACGATGGAGCTCCTTGAAAAACTCACATTTACTGGGCCGCGTGACCTGGAATAAGAGCATTCCCTTGCCGTAAAATACAGAAGCCAAAATATCTTTGTTAAATCAACATATTTGATCAAGTTATTGATTTTTTGAGATAATGGAGAGCAATTTAGTCATCCCTGGTCATGACCAGATTGCTCTACATTATCCCTTGGATACTTCATATACTTAGGAAAAACGGCTCCAACTTTATACATAAACTTTACAAAGCCTGAAACTGTCTGTGTTTTAAACACAATCATCATAACAACAAAGGTCAGAAATAAAGTCTACATGAATCTATTCAAGATAAAAGCTGATATTTACCAGGAACTGCTTCAGACAGAATGAGCAACAGGAGCAAAAATGGAGCCATGAGAGCTTAGAGAGTCTTGATCCGTTGCTGTCTTGTATCTGTGAGTTTTAGTTTGAGGCTTTGCTATTTAATCAAATGTTGTTTAAAAGTGGGTGGATCTACCAGCGCAGGTTATATCAGTACTTGGCACACTCTGTGGTGGAAACCCCCTGTTCACTTCCTCTCAACTAAAACCGCAGCCATCTACAGGAAGATACAGCTGGTTTATTTTAAAATCATCAAGTAATTTTCTAATGAAAGGATTCAAATATCTTTGTGAACAGTTAACTTTAACCCCAGGCATCAAAACTATGTTTGCTTCATATTATTTACATTCAAGTGTCCTTTTTCATCTCAACATCTTCATTTAGTTTTTCTTCTCTCCACTTCATGTTATGTTTCACTTCCCTATTTTAAAAGTGAATCGTTCTGCTTCATGGCAACTAAACACAACTCTTTTTCTCATAGTGTGTGCCGAGGAAACCACAACACTGAGCCACAGTCACAGAGGAAGGAGGAGGGCATAGTGTAGACATCATTTCACCAACTGTTAGGATGGAGGAAACATCTCTACTGTGGCTACTCTGTAAGTAAACTCTTTGAGTATTTAAAAAAAGCAGCTTAAAGAAATACAAAATTAAATGTTTTTGTTTTGCCTAAAAAAATTTCTGAATGTAAATATAACAAGTTTATGAGAAGAAATGATGCGAGTCATTTTGAAAGGTTGTGTACATGCTTTTACAGACAGTTTTTAGCATGTTACTTACATTTTTTAAATAAATTTTAAATGTCTTGTTGTATCACAAACTCAAACTAACCTGCCTTTCATTTCTCTTCAGTTCTGACCTCACTGCTGAGCAGCAGAACAAACCAAGGTCAGTATAAACTCTGAGAAGACTTTATATTAAAGTACACAGGGTTACAAATATTCAAACAGGGACGGGTTGATTTTGTCTGACTTCAATAGCTCAATAAAATGTTTTCAAATGAGCATTTAAAAAAAAAGTTGAAATTATGAATTATTTTGACAAAGTGTTTTTTCAATAATCTACCCCTTTTGAATTGTTTCTTTAAGCCAAGTACCCCCTGACCAGCGATAATCATTGTTTGTAGAAAAAACAAACAGTTGTCAACGATAGATTAAGATTAAGACTAAACAACAGCCTTGTAACTGAAAACACATTTAAATGCTGATGAGAAAAGAAGACAAAAACTGTAAAAAAGACAAAACCTTGGAAAAAGATGGTAGAAATAAGGAAGTAAGTAAGGCAAGAATAGGTCAAAAATAGTATAAAAACAGTGACATGACTTCAAAAAAAGCGAAGAGAAACTTAAAAAGTAGAACAGTAGAAGGAAGGAGGAAATAGCTGCAATAGGTCCAAAGAAAGCAACACAAATGTCACATTTTTGGTAGAAAAAAGAAAAAGTCTACAAAAAGAGGAAGAATGTTGTGGACAACAGCCTTGTTACTATTAAACATTTTGTTAAATATCTCACGTACCCCTGTAGTCATTCAATATACCCCCATTTGAGAAACACCGATTTAGTGGATAATCATGACTGTCAAAGTTTAGTCCGGAAACGTGTCGTCTTCCCGTTGACCAGCAAGAGTGTGTGTGTGTGTGTGTGTGTGTGTGTGTGTGTGTGTGTGTGTGTGTGTGTGTGTGTGTGTGTGTGTGTGTGTGTGTGTGTGTTTGTCTGTGTGTGTGTGTGTGTGTGTGAGATACGTGTTGTGTTCCCTGTCGATCAACAAGCAAATTCAGTTTTTTTCTGGGTAATATTGAAACGTTTTTTTTCAACGTTTTGTGTCGAAATATAATAACGTATCCCCCGATGTTTTTGTCACTCATTTCAACGTTTTTGTCAATTTATTTATTTGCGCCTTTTGAATTTTTTTTCCCGACATTTTTTTTCCATGTTTATTTTACCAATTATTTTATTCAAATGCTATAAATTGAATTAAAAAACATGAATGAAATTAGGTAACTGATCATTCATTTAACTTTTGAAGAGCGTTGTAGGGAAACAATACAAAGTTGCATCCTCACACTTAAATCCATCACAGCAACAGCATCCAACAACGTGTGTCGGTCTATAGAGATGTACAGGTTCTATTCCCATTCAGTGGTAAAATAACAAAGTTAGCAAAAGCAGGAATATCTCCCCCTACAAAGTCAAACTGCCACGTTTCCACTGTCGACAGGATCAGTGTTCAGGATCAGTGTTATATGAGGATTTATTTACCTGTCAAACAGATCTTCAACTGAGCACAGTAACATGCTGGTTTAAAAAAAAAAAAAGCCTAATTTCTGTTCTGTGACATTCATCACATAATTTAGGATACAAATATTAGGAAACAAGTTTGGGTTTCAGACTTTGTTCCCGGGGTCATTCAGTGTTTTCTAAACCCTCTTCCCTCCAGCCTCTCTGACTGTGAGTCCGAGCAGCTCTCAGATGTTTGAAGAACAGTCTGTCTCTCTGAGCTGTGAGAACGACGACAGCTCTGCTGGATGGACTCTGAGGAGGAACATTAGTTATGAAACCAGGACTCGGTGTGGATATGGCTGGGGACACCTTGCTGGTTCTATCTGTAACATCAGCCCCATGGTCCCATGGTACAGTGGCGTTTACTGGTGTGAGTCCAGAGAGGGAGCAACCAGTAACAGCATCACCATCACTGTCACTGGTAAGATCAGACTGTGGAGTCAGTATTGATGAAGCTGTGTGTGAATGGATGACATGCTGTAGTTTGTCTCTGTTTTCAGATGGACCAGTGATCCTGCAGAGTCCTGTCCTCCCTGTGATGGAGGGAGAAGACCTCACTCTGACCTGTAAAACAAAGACGTCCTCCAACCTCCCAGCTGGTTTCTATAAAGATGACTCCTTCATCAGGAGTGAGCCTGCAGGTCACATGACCATCCACCATGTTTCCAGGTCTGATGAAGGCCTCTATAAGTGTCTCATCAGCAGTGTTGGAGAGTCTCCATCCAGCTGGGTCTCTGTCACAGGTGAGGAGGTTACCTTTGATTTCAGAAGTTCATTCATCCAGATATTTACCTGAGAGCTGGTTCTCTCTACAGAGAAACCAATGACCACAAGACCCCTCCACCTTGTGTTCAGACTGGTCTGCCACCTGGTGGTGTTCTGTCCGTTCTGCATCTCTACTTTCATCATGGTGTCTTTATATCGACACAGGGCCAAAGGTAACACACTCAACCCAACTGGTGTTGATGGTTGACAGTTGTCTCTATCAGAACTCTTCAGCTGATCAATTATCTACATTTTCTTTCTAACCTGATAGGAAAATTCCTGCCTGTCGTCGTGGTTCCCATCCGGGCTGAGGATGGAATGGATGAAGACTATGATGATGTCATCACCGCTGCCACCACGGAGCATCAGTTCTGAACTGATCTGAAAATAAGTTCAAATATATAGAGTCCAAAATCAGATACAGAACGCTTACTAAATTCTAGCTTTCCAGCAACCCAGAGTCTGGTTGGTTCTGGTAACTCACCATTGGCAGGGTTGAGCCCTGCCAATGGTGAGTTACAGGATAAAGGGGCGGGATAAACAGTTGTCTTTCAAATTCCCTCTGCACACAATAGGATAGCGCTACAACCAACCAGAGCAACGCTACTTGATAGATTAAACTTTTTCCGTATCCTGTCTGAAAACTCTGAACACATCTTCCTTTTTTAAGAATGACTTCAGTGCCGTTCTTTGTTCTTTTCTCAAAGAAAAGCTTAACTCCTGTCAAGTCTTCCAGAGTCGCAGCCAAAGCCGGTTCCAAAGACCAGCAGCAGCAGCAGCCATCTTCTTTGTTTTCAAGTAACAGGGAATTCACGTGGAATCGCCGCAACTCTGCCGTTATGATGTTAAGCCCGCCCACCGACTCTACACACAATGGGCCTCATTCACCAACCGTTCTTACGAAGAAATGTGTTCTTAAACCCTTCTTACGCACGTTTTTACGAAGATTCTGGCATTCACTAATGTTTTCTTAACTTGGATTTGTTCTTAGCTAAGAACAAAATCTACGAACACTGAAAAGCACTCTTACGCACATTTGAGTGATGACAATTTGCTCCAAATGATTGCTTACTGCATTTTATTTAATTCTACAGTCGTTTACAATGATTGTATTGTACTCTAATGTATTTCTGATCATTTGTTGATAAAAAATCATATTATTCAAAAAAGACACTAACACTGCAATTTACATCAGCAATTAAACTGATTAAATCCTGCGTTATTTGGTGATTGATCGCTATTTATAGGGCCGAAATGCAGTGGTAGAATGTAACAAAGTACAAATTCTTCGTAACTGTACTTAAATACATTTTTCACGTATCTGTATTTTAGCCTACTTAAGTAGACTCAATAGTGCATACTTTTAACTTTTACTTTGTTACATTTTGCAGCAATTATCTCTACTTTCTACTCCACTACATTTCTACAATGTTCCGTTACATTTTCTGATCAGTTCCCCCTGCCAAAACGTCTTCCTGACCGTCACACGTTTCTCACCAACAGAGTTTGGTTTCCATAGATACTGTATATATGGGGCACCGCTGATCCAAGCCGGCTCCGGTGCTCCAGAGCCCGGGCGCAGCGCCGCTGACCCTCGGTAATACAGCCTCCGGTAAAAGTGAAAATGAAAACGTTTGTTTTTTTATTATTCCCGTTTTTAAATCATAGTTGCTATATCTATTTCTCTCCACAGCATCGTTTACTCCTCCGCCAGGCTGCGTAAGAAGCGTTCATATCTTATTTTTTTGGCTGGACCTCTTCACATCTCCCCATTTGTGTTGCTTCACACACATTATTTGCTTACTTGCACGGTTAAAGAAAATAAAATACATCCATTAATAAAACCAACCGCATTCCGATTTTATTTCCGTTTCATGGTTAGGATAGGAACTTTTCTTAAAAGCCAGGCCTTGTTTGTGGTTGTGGACACCTTCTACTTTTACTAAAGTAAATATGTCTCTGGTTATTTGTACTTTTATTTAAGTACTGAGATTCAGTACTTCCTCCACCGCGGCTCCGACAATCTCCGACAACCTGTCTCCCAGGAGGTGCACAGGAAGTGTCATGTCCTTATATGAGAATTTGCGGGGCGTTTTCTTATGCTAATTAGGAACAACTGGCACGCGCTTTCAGTTACGAAGACGTGGGATTCATCAATCCTAAGAACACAGATGCGAACAAATCTGCTGTTTAAGAACACGTCATTAATCCGGCGTAAACTTTTCTTAGAAACCTTCTTAAGAACATATTTAAGAGAAAACTTAGGAAGATATTGGTGAATGAGGCCCTGATTAGAGTTGGGTTTTTCCAGCTCGCAAGCCAACGGAGAATTGCTAGACGACCCTGGCTGCAAGTTACATTTGCTGCTGCTAGGGTCGTCTAGATTTCTAGGCTATTAAATGGGGGTACTGTCACGGCTCTGCGGCGAGGACTTTTTGTTGTTAAAATATGAGTTTAGACTGTCAGTGTGACAGTATATTTGTAGTTTCCTTTACTGTATAAGTCTCTAGAGGATTTTATGTTTTGGGGTTTTGCTGTTTCATGTTCTATGATTCATTCATTGTGGTATTTTGAGTTTTCTGTGCTTGTTATGTGACCCTGTAACCCTGCTTGTGTCTGTCCTTTAAGTGGTGCTCCTTGTGTTCAGCCTCTTTCTGTTTTCAGATTGTTTGTACAATTTGTATTCCTTGTTGGTGAATGAACAGTTTGCTCTGTAGTTCCTGTTTCCTGCCTGTTGCTGTCTCTGCATTTTAAATCCAAACCTGCACAAACACATGGTGTCATTTCTGATTCTACCACTCGGGGTCGCCCCAGTACTAAACGTTCATCTTTCATTATACTTAATAAAACTGCAGTTTTTCCCTGTCCAGGCCTTCAAGTTACAAAACAATCAAGAAAACAAAAGGAAACACATTAACAACCGGCCACTGTGACAACAGTAACTTAATCTTTAAACTTTATTTACAAAATGTTTTATATTACATTTAAATAACCCTTTTATCCAAAAGCAACTTCCAATAAGTGCATTCAACCATGATGCCTCAAACTCAGACCAGCAGGAATCGCAAAGAACACGTACATTAACTTCAAATAAGCCAAACTACAAAGAGCCACATGTAAGTGCATTATTTTATATACATATATAACAATTATCTTCATAGCCAGGACGCCCTCTGAAGAGATGTGTAGACTTTCAGCCGTCCTCATGTTAATAAGGGGAACTTGTTCCACCGTTTAGGAGACAGGACAGCAAACAGTCCAGGTCTTGCTGAGTGAGTCCAGTGTACAAAATCAAACAATTAACATTTATTTATACAGCACTTTTCAGCAACCAGCAGGTATCCAAAGTGCTTTACATCAGGAACCAAGAATATAACAACATATCATACAATAAAAAGACTGAAACATAGAAAACAGTAAAATCAGAAAAGGTTACATAGAAACAGGAGGAGGAGAGGGAAAGTGTCACACCACTACTACATATTAAAAGCCATTCTAAACAAATGGGTTTTTGAGTTTGGACCTGAAAAAAGAGCTACATCTGTAATAGTGTTAATATCAGGGGGTAACTTGCTCCAGAGTCTCGGGGCAGATTACCCCCCCATTGATACCTTGACCTTGGGATTTCTTAAACCAGTAGATTTGAAGACCGCAATGACCAGTTGTGCTCACGCAGGGTTTAAATTTTGGACAAATACTCTGGGGCCAGGCCATTTATGACAACAGGACAGCATTACAGACAACAACCGTAAAAGAAAAACACAACATAAGAGAGAGAGAGAGTTTAGAAATTATGCTCAGTGGTGACATCAGGAATGACATTTTCATACGCTCGGTCCGCTCCCTGATCGTCCTCTCTGGGTGGAGACATCGCCATGGAAACACGCTGCTTCCTTCCTGCTGAGGGACATTAAAATTGTATTTTTTATTTTTATTTTTTTAAATGAAGCATGAAGTTGTTATATTATTATATTACGAAAAAGGTACTTTGCAAAAAAACTAAATTAGACCGTTATTTCTATTTGGTTGTCTCGTTTTTCTGCCAAGAAACGGCTTTGTTTTTATGAAAAAAGGGCTCGTTATTTGTTTTAAATGGAAAAGAATTGTTACCACAGCTGCATACGCTCCGGAGAAGGTTGCTGTTTCCTTTGGGCTTCTGTCGACATATGGACACCAGCAGGACGGTGGAGATGCAGTATGGACAGATGACCACCAGGTGGCGTATCAGCGTCAGCACAGACGGAGGCGAGGAACCAGCAGAGGAAGTTTCCTCCATATCGCTCCGAGAATCTGAGAAACACACACACCTGGACAGGTAATCATCTAAAACCAGAAACACTTCATCTGATGTGTTAATTTTATATATATATATATATATATATATATATATATATATATATATATATATATATATATATATATATATACATATATACACATATATATATATATACGTATACATATACATATATATATATATATACACACACGTCAGGGTTGCATCAAATTCGTCTTCGAATTCGGCCGAATATTGGGCTTTTTGACGGGATTCGGTTTCTGCCAAACCTTAGATTTTTTTGTTTTGATTACGAGAAGGTGTTTACCGAGATGGAGCGTTCAACGCAGCAGGCTGTGAGAAAGTGAAAATGGAACAGGTGAGCAGAAAAAGTGTTGCTTGGCTGTACTTTCAGTCAAAAGAAGGCCATTCAATTCCAGCTACATGTTCAATTTATGCTGATTTGTCTCATGGTGGCGAAGACCCTAAACAATTACAACATTTGGTACGAAAACGTCCGAAAGAATACGAGTTGTGCATGAAGGAATCTCCAGACAGTAGTGGTACAACGGATCGTCATTAATCCGTGATCCGTTCGGAAAAAATACCTTCGGTCGGCACACACGTGATCCGCGGATTGATTTCTGAAAAAAAAAAAGTTGTGCGCATGTTCAGTCCACACACGGCGTGGTCATGGTGAGCGGAGGAACGGAGGAGCTCGAACGCCCCGTGTCATTTCAATCCCGTTTGGGAACATTTTGACTTCCCTGTAAAATAATGATGAAGGAAAGAGGTTAGTGGATAAAACCGTGACGGTGTGTAGGCACTGTGGCACAAGAAAGCCATATGACAGTGGAAACACATCAAGCATGGCCACGCATTTGAAGCGACATCACCCCGGTGTTTCACTGACACGAGTGAAAACGAAAGCTGCTCAACAACCGCTTATCACCGCGGCATTTAAGCAGCCCCTTGTTGCACAATCAGACCGGGCTAAAGCCACCACATACGCTATCGGTGTGTTTATAGGTGCAGATATGAGGCCATATTCGGTTGTGCAAAACGAAGGCTTTAAACACATGCTGAAAGTGCTTGAGCCACATTACGACATCCACGGGAATGGAGAGCTATGTGACGATAACCGCTCACTTCATCACAGCAGACTGGGAGAAGTCCGGTGCTGCAGACAGGCCCCCTCTACGAGTCACACAAGCACTCATCTTGCGCAGGTACTGATACAAGCAGCGGAGGAATGGAAGATAAAGAGGCCCAGTACTAGTAATATCCCAGTCACAAATGATAATGCCAAATAAATGCAGTGAGCAGGGCCGTTTAAAGGAATTTGGGGGCCCCAAGCAAAATGGACATGGAGGCCCCTCAACCCCCCCACCCTGCACGCACGCACACAAAGCCTACAGGAACCACAGCATAGCCATTAAGTTTAAGTTCACCCACACTTTATATAAATAAAAAAAGGTTTACAGTGCATAAACTGCTGTTGCATAAACTGTGCATAGATAAATGTTTAAAGTGCAAATACTCGTGTTGCATATACTGTGCATAAATGAAAAATAATGTTTTTATTAATAAAATCCATCTGTCGAGGCCTACAGAATGCATCACTGAGTGTCTGACACCTAGAAAATTGACAGGCACTACTGTATATTAAAAATTCTGAAATGTCCATGGGAAAAAGTGACTGGTATTTACACAGTTTGGTGGGAATTCAATAGTGATTTGTTTTTTTTTCCTAACAATATGACAGCACACACTTATCAGTTTAAACTCTGGGCTGTGCAGGATATCAGCTATAATTATAGAGCTTGTGGTGGTGGTACCTTGTGCTATAGAGGAAACATTAGCACTGAGAAGTGATGCATCTGTTGATGTTGAGGATGAAGTTGATGGTGTAGCTGGAAAAATAATTGAAAAAGAAATCTGAAATTGCCTGGGAAGTACGTTTGACCATTTCACTGTTAGCATATTGAAAGAGGTCACTAGTAACAGCTCAGCTCAGTGAGAGAAATTCACTCTACCTTCATCAGTGGAGTTATCCTTAGGAAGAGCCTGAGGGCTGAGAAATGTATCACCTTGAGGGACAAAGAAAAGATGGTAACACTTTATAATAACAATCATTAATAGATGGTAAATTGATAGTTAATTAATCTTTAGTTAATTGTCATTTAACTGTTAGCAAACAATCTTTTTACTGTTAACAAACACTGAAATTATTATTAAATGTTTACTAATTATTAGTAGTGCTGTAAATTCAGTTCATTATAACACACATTATATCTATCATATAATATATTAGTTATCAGGTAATGATTAAAAAAATTTTGTAAACCTTTAAGAAACCATTTTTAAAACATTACATAGATAGACGGACAAATTATTCCTAACACTTTGTTAAGGGTTACTAATGCTTAAAAACATCCCAAGCTAATTTATTGTGTGGTTTTCCTAACCCCTATTTGGTAAATAGATTATCACTGTGGAATAGTTAGTATAGCATGCTAACGTTTCATCAAAACCTATTACAAAGCTATAGCAATGTCATGTCATTAAATACGATAAACAGTGACCGTAGTGCTCGTGCACGCACACACTTTTTAACGTGAACATGTGTCAGCCCAGGTCAGACACAGACATTAACTTCATAATTTTTATCCTAGGCTCCTCGTCTAATAATAAGTGTATTTTTCCTGTGAAATTAACTAAATTGCAGTAACAGCCTTTTCCAGTTTAGTGTGAGATTTATGTTGAGATTTTTTCTAAAAAAGATTTTTTGAAGTGTTATTTATTCCAATAACAGCAAAGTAATTAAAATGATTTTTTTGAAAATTTTTAGCATTAAACACTTAATTTCCTGCATTCTGGTGAATTTTTATGCACTTATTTCTACCTTTTTCTGAATCAATGTATGCTGCAAATATCTTTAGTTAAAGAGAAACAGATTACAATCCAAATATAAAAACATAATGGAATATATTGCAGTAAGGCTGTCAGGAATTCTGTATTGCTTTCAACTATTTATTCTCCTTTGGATGGACTTTTCTAATTATATCTGAGGTAGCACACATGTAGCCTATAGGCATCATTTAATCTTACCTCCTGTTTTTTGTCTTTTGTTGGGGAAGTAACCTCCTTAATGTGCATATGTCTGCTGTGCATTACGTGATTGCTCTGCTGATACGGTAGATCTCAGACCTTCTGACAGACACAGAGCCCCGCTTGGGTCTCTGGTCTCTGAATGAGACAAATAGTTTAGCTAGGGAAGTGGCCATACGCTGCTCTACGTCGGAGCTGGAAACCCGAAACTACAGAAATACACGGAGCACAAACGCAACACATCTGCCGCAGCATGTCCACAGCTGAGCGCATCCATAAAGCTGAAGCTGCGCTGCATTTTACAGCGAGAGTGGACACTAAGTGACGCACAGGTCTGCTTCAGAGCTCCGTGTGTTTGAGTCTGAACCGTAGACTGGAAACGTCACGTCACGGGAACTTCAAACTAAATTATTATCACTTACCACTAACTAAATCATTAGTATTGCGTTCCTAAACGCAATACATTGGCATCAATGTATTAGACTGATTTGGCTATGATTCCTCCGAAAACTTCACCCGGCTTTCACAGCTTTCCTCACGGAGACACAGTTGCTAGGTGATAGCAACAAATACAGCATGGTCGGACCCCGCACGTAGCTGCCCGTTCTATTCGCCTAGCAGGCGTTACAGGTAACGTTAGCCAACATAAACATATTTTTGCTAGCCTACCTGCTGCAAAATTACACCAAGACAAGTAGAGCTATTTTATCCAGTGTAATTTATCACTTACCACTATCTTGTTTTTTCTTATCCATCTTCTTTTTTCCATCCATCTTATCAATCTTATCTTAGAAGAGATCACGAGAGGGGCCCCTTGAGGGGGATCCCGACAACAGTGTCACTGCACTTTACTGCATTGACTATAAAAGGGGCGCTCACAGTTTGTCGTTGCATTTTATTCTTAACCAGTCATTGTCTTGGGGCCCCAGGCCAGCTCGGGGCTCCAAGCAATTGCTTGGTTTGCTTGCCTTGTCGCGACCAAGGGGGTAAGCTTTGCTTCAGAACTCGAACCTCCGATGGCGCCATTTTGTTGCTACAAAGAGATATCACCTCCTGTTAGCACACTTGACAGCGAATAACTTTACATCTGAAGCGTTTAAAGACTCTATTTGTCCGTTGTTTAGTTCTAAAGAAACACGAAAATGTATAAAAGGCTCCATTACCTTGTACCTCACGTTATGGCTCCGTAGCAGACGGTTTTGTAAAAATAGGCTAACGATTGTGTCAGCAACGGGGTCTATTGGTCCATTATATATATGTCAATGGTCGCGACGGGCCTGGCAGTGAGTGAGGCAGGATTTTTTTATTTGTCTTGTTTTTTTTGCTGATCCGAAATATGATCCGATCCATGACTCTGATCCGAGAAACGATCCAAACCGTGAGTTTTTTTTTTCTGTTGCACCCCTACCAGACAGCAGCCAAAATGCAGCAACTTCAAGTAAATAAAATGAAAAATACACTGCTGTGGACGTTGTTTACGTCATTAATGTGTTTACTGTGTTAATGGACTGAGGATGGGAGTAGGATTCGGTTTCGGATTCGGCAGAATCTTATCCAGTGGATTTGGTTTTCGGCCGAACACCAAAAATCTGGATATGGTGCATCCCTAATATACATATACTATATATCCTGAACTTTTGCCCATCACTTTACATTTATGTACATCCTGCACTAATCCATACAGCCTTTTTTCATCAAACATGATGTATGTCTGTATGAAAAGTGTCAAAATGTCAAACAAAAGTAAAAAAAAAAAACATGGAGAAAAATGGGCCAAAAACATCCAACTCAATAAAGCTGCGTTGCCGTCCAGGTTTACATATCACAGCATCCTCACCTCTGACAAACAGCCAGCTGGGTGGAGACTCTCCACCTGTGCTGATGTTGCACTTGTAGAGGCCTTCATCAGACCTGGAAACATTGTGGATGGTCATGTGACCATCACGCTCAGTCCTGATGAAGGAGCCATCTTTATAGAAACCAGGCAAGGAGTCCCAGGGTTGGTTTGTTTTGCAGTGCAGCGTGACGTTATCTCCCTCCATCACAGGGCGGCCAGGACTCTGCAGTATTATTTTATCAGTACCTGGAACATGGAGAGAGAGAGACAAGAGTGTTTGTATGTCCGTCCCTGGATTTTAGGCAATGCTCACGCACTTTTTTGAAGCTGCCAGCATCTGTTTTACATTATAATCCTACAGTGTAAACTGTGTTTTTAAAAGAGTCCTGAGAACATCGAAAAAATGATGAAAACTTTGAAAAAAGTGTCAAAAACAGAGAGTAGGATAGAGTAGGATACAGTAGGATAAATTGGCAACAATGTCAAAAAAGTTTGCAAAAAAATTACATAAATGTAAAATAAAAATAAACCAACAAAAATGTCTAAAAGAAAGGACAAAAAAATCTATAAAAAGCATTAAAAATGTGGTAAAAAAGCACTGCAAATCTTGCCTATGGTCAGCTCTGGCAAAGTGTGATCACGGCCTATAATACTTGTTTTTTATTATGGCTCCCACCGTAAAAAGAGATGCTGAGAGAGTTGTTTGTATCGCTCGTACCGTAAAAAGAGATGCTGAGAGAGTTGCTCCGCTGCCTGGCGGGAGACTCGCACCAGTACACGCCGCTGTCCGTCTTCTTGGCGGCGTGGATTCTGAAGCCAGAAGGCGAAGCTTCGCCCCATTTCTCGCTGGAGTTCACCAGCATCCCCTCCTTCCCGTCCAGCTTGGTGGCTCTGATGATCCTCCAGCCGTGAGATCGGCTGTTGTTGCCGCAGCTCAGAGACAGACCGTCGTACTCAAACAGCTGAGTGACGTCCGGAGACACCGAGAGGAGAGAGGCCGGCACAGAGTCATCTGGGGACACAAACACTGGAGTTACAGTGCGTTTATACCACAGAAATAAAATGGGTAGAAGAGGCATTGAACTGGTTGCTGTGGTCATTTGATTAGTACACCATAATATGGCGATTGATGTTAGTTGGCATGCCAACATGCATCAATGGCACCATAAACTGTGTCGCAACTCGCTGGGAGGAGAGCTGCCCGACCATTGATGCATTCTGTATTGAGCCAATTAGGAGGGACCGTTAGACCCAGGGGCGGCGAACAGTTGGACAGTTAGACCCAGTGGTGGCTGGTCAGTGGACAGTTAGACCCAGTGGTGGCTGGTCAGTGGACAGTTAGACCCAGTGGAGGCCGGTCAGTGGACAGTTAGACCCAGTGGAGGCCGGTGAGTGGACAGTTAGACCCAGTGCTGGCTGGTCAGTGGACAGTTAGACCCAGTGGTGGCTGGTCAGTCGACAGTTAGACCCAGTGGTGGCCGGTCAGTGGACAGTTAGACCCAGTGGTGGCCGCTCAGTGGACAGTTAGACCCAGTGGAGGCCGGTCAGTGGACAGTTAGACCCAGTGGAGGCCGGTGAGTGGACAGTTAGACCCAGTGCTGGCTGGTCAGTGGACAGTTAGACCCAGTGGTGGCTGGTCAGTCCGGACAGTTAGACCCAGTGGTGGCCGGTCAGTGGACAGTTAGACCCAGTGGTGGCCGGTCAGTGGACAGTTAGACCCAGTGGTGGCTGGTCAGTGGACAGTTAGACCCAGTGGAGGCCGGTCAGTGGATAGTTAGACCCAGTGGAGGCCGGTCAGTAGACAGTTAGACCTAGTGGCTACATTGATTGCCACCAATCTTATTCTGTTGTGTTCATACAATGACAATAAAGCATCTTAAATCTTGCCAGCCAGCCAGCCAGCGGACAACATGTTAGTTGGCTAATGTTAGCCGCCCCCTCCCCACATTATACACAGAAAATGAGCCGAATAAAGCTGTCACTCAGCTGGGGATAGAAGTTGTGTGGATGAAAAATGTATTTGACTCATTTAGCGGCTGGCTCTCTGCCTCGTAACGTTACTACTCTACTGCTCGTTTGTCCGTTACTGCAAAATCTCAGCTCCGCCACTTGGCAGAATTTGCCTTATACAGAGGTTTTTACATAACCATCGAAATGGTACACATAAAAATAGCTGCTGCTCTGACCGTTGTGCTCAGTGATTTGAATGGAAAATACTTTGAACCATTCTTTTATCAAATGTCCCATAAGGAAAATTACACAATACATGTAGCCGTGTAAGTGTGTAAAGTTTGACTCTTTACCTTTCATCAGCAACCAGCTGGGTGGAGACTCTTCATTGCCGACTTTACATTTGTAGAATCCTTCATCCGACCTGGAGAAACGACGGCGAGTCCAATTACCTTCAGCCCCTCTCCCGATGGAGACGCCATCTTTATAGAACTCAGCTGGGAGGGCGGACGAGTTCCTTTTAATACACCTCAGCATGACGTCTTCTCCTTCCGGCACAGGAAGGACCGGACTCTGCAGGGTCACTGGTCCACCTCAACACAGAGACAAACTACAGCATGTCATCCATTCATGTTGACTCCATGTGCGAGAAGAGTTGTATTTATTTAACAACCAGGGCTGAAAAAAAAATTTGGAAAAAAGGCACTCAAAATGTCTTTAACAAAAATGTCCAAATCCCCCACCAAACACTTCAAAAAAATGCCAACAACTTTGACAAACGAGTAAAGTGTCACAAAACACACCATAAGCTTTGCAAAGTGTCATAAAAGAATTGCCAAAAACGTGAAAAAAAGTGGGGAAAAAATTGGAAAAAAATTGGAAATAAGTGCCAAAAAAATCACAAACAGGATAAAAAATGTTATCAAACTAGTCAAAAACGTTGAAAATAGCACTACACTGAGTAAAAAACATCACTAACACTTTGAAAAATGTGTCCAAAACATATAAAAAACAAAAACATGTTGTTTGTTGCTTTGTAAAGTGCCTTAATCATAAAAAACCCCGCCAAAACATTGTCAAAAGCTCACGTCCAATAAAGTGGCGGTTAGTATGGTACTAAAAAAGTCTCATAAAAATCTACAACTTGTGAAACACAATTCATGAATGAATGCAGAGTGATTTGTATCTGTAAATTTGTATCGGTATCTCCATGTGTTTCTGGTTCTGTTCCTTTTGAGAGTTTTTCGGCGTTGTGTGGTCACAAACAACTTGTATCTCAAGTGGCAATCCCAGCACTCTCCAGTAGATGGCGCTAATGAGGCCTAGAATCTGCTTTACGTTCCTCCAGGTGAGTTGATATTATTAGGACTTGTCGTCAAATAAATTACAACATTATCCACACAAATAAAAGGTAATTCACAAATACATTTCTATTGAAAAATACTTGATTTACAAATGATGAAATATGAGTTCCAAATTGGACAGACGGAAATATATACGCTAGATTGGATGCCAGCCAAACTTAGCCCCGCCTACAACATTTGAGGTCGGAAGTTCGGTCTGGACTTGATCCGTTGTGGTGCTCCAACCAGAGCTGTTCGGACCAATCAAATTGTCAAGGGGGGCTTTATACGATGATGGACAGATGATCAACAGTGCTTGGGTTGAATTTGTTTACAACAAAGACGGCATCCGCTGGTGAACTGAGATGTGTAGATTCCGCCATAGTATCTGTTAAAGAAGATATCGACAGCGCATTCATTTTAAAAGAGGAACAGAGAACCGCGATCAAGGCATTTGTCGATCGGAAAAATGTTTTTGCCATCCATCCTATGCGATTCGGCAAAAGTTTAATTTCTCAGCTGGCCCTGATGGGAGCTACGAAGATGGGGCGCATACGTTAAATACTCCGTAACTCTGATTGGTTGTAGGTCTATCCGATGCTCTGATTGGTTGTAGGTCTATCCGTTGCTCTGATTGATCTAGGTCTATTCATTGCTCTGATTGGTTGTAGGTCTATCCAGTTGAGTGCAGAAGCATTTTCTTTCCTGGTTCGGTTGAAACATGCCCCATAATCACAGCCCAAAGGAGCAGAATCAGACTCATATTCTGACTAAAATCAGAGTATGACGATGTCAGGCTACATACATTATACGCATTTACAGATATAAATCACTCTGCATTATTTGTGCATTATGTTTCAGGAGTTGTTTTAGCACGATAGTCAGTGTTTTTGCAGCTGCGTGAAACAGGAAGAAGAGGAACTAGGTACTGTCAGGGCACGCCCTCATACTCTGCCTCTGATTGGCTAGTAGTCCTTACCTAGGTACTGTCAGGGAACGCCCTCATACTCTTCTTATGACTGGCTAGTAGTCCTTACCTAGGTACTGTCAGGGCATGCCCTCATACTCTGCTTCTGACTGGCTAGTAGTCCTTACCTAGGTACTGTCAGGGAACGCCCTCCTACTAAATTTATTTTGAATTAAACATAATATCACAGTACTATAATATATATTTTTAAAATATGTAATTTCATTTATGGTAGTTGTAAATGTATATGAAGGCTAAGCAACTAGTGAGTAACACCAAGAAGAGGAATGCAGATAGCTAATTCTGATCCTTATCTGTGTGGTTTAATGGTTCGTCGATCTGTTGGTAATGCTAGGGGCTCCAGTAGGGGGATCACACTCCTCTTCCTCATTCAATACAGACGAGTGAAGGAAAGAGTTGGGTGTGTGTTTTTTTCTCATCCTTCTCCCGTTACTATTCCCCTTTTAAGGTAATTACCGTTTGCAAAGCACTGTATCCTTATGTACACATGCTGATAGTATTTTTCTTTATGTTACTGTGGTTTGAAATGCATGGAAAAGACGTTTTGTTGGACTTCTTTGTTGTTGAATTTCTTGCTAACTCAGACATGTAAGCTAGTAGCCGGATGCCTTGTGGCCACGCCTGAGAGTCTGAATGTTCAATTCAATTCAATTCAATTTTATTTATAGTATCAAATCATAACACAGGTTATCTTGAGACACTTTACAGATAGAGTAGGTCTAGACCACACTCTATAATTTACAAAGCCCCAACAATTACAATAAGTCCCTCAAGAGCAAGCAGTGCGACAGTGGCGAGGAAAAACTCCCTCTTGGGAAGAAACCTCGGACAGACCCAAGCTCTTGGTAGGCGGTGTCTGGCGGGCTGGTTGGGGATGTGATGAACAGTGGCGATAATAGTCACATTAATAATGGAACAGTGACTTCATATGGTAGTCGTAGTAGTTAATTTCATATCAGGGCGCTGCAAGGCGTTACAGGATGTAACTGAGCTGGTTCGATAGGAGAGGAGCCTGATAACTGAAGGCTCTGGCTCCCATTCTACTTTTAGAGACTCTAGGTACCACAAGTAACTCTGTATTCTGGGAGCGCAGTGCTCTAGTGGGACAATAAGGTATTAGGAGCTCTTCTAGATACGATGGTGCTAGACCATTTAGAGCTTTGTAGGTCAAGAGAAGGATTTTAAATTCTCTTTTCTTAGTTCTTGTGAGAACACGCGCTGCAGCATTCTGGATCAGCTGGAGAGTCTTAAGGGACTTATTTGAGCAACCTGACAGTAGGGAATTACAGTAGTCCAGCCTGGACGTAAAAAATGCATGGACTAGTTTTTCAGCATTGTTTTGAGACAGGATATTCCTAATTTTGGCAATATTACGAAGACGAAAAAGGCTGTTCTTGAGGTTTCCTTTAGATGGGCGTTAAAGGATATATCCTGATCAAAAATAACCCCTAGATTTCTGACAGTAGTGCTGGAGGCCAGGGCAATACCATCCAGAGTAGTTTTGTCTTTAGATAATGAGGTTCTCGGGTGTTTAGGGCCCAGGACAATAACTTCAGTTTTGTTAGAGTTTAACATCAGAAAATTATAGGTCATGCAGGATTTTATATCTTTAATGCACGCTTGAAGTTTAGCTAGCTGACTGGTTTCGTCTGGTTTGATTGACAAGTATAATTGTGTGTCATCCGCAATACAGTGAAAGTTAATTGAGTGTTTCCTAATAATATTGCCTAGAGGAAGCATATATAAGGAGAATAGAATTGGTCCAAGCACTGAGTCTTGTGGAACGCCATGGCTAACTTTAGCGTACTTGGAGGATTTATCATTAACGTTAACAAATTGAGATCGATCGGAGAAATAGGACTTAAACCAGCTTAGAGCAATTCCTTTAATGCTAAATAAGTGTTCCAATCTCTGTAACAGGATTGTATGGTCAATAGTGTCAAATTCAGCACTGAGATCTAATAAAACAAGAATGGAGACAAGTCCTCTGTCTGCAGCAGTTAGAAGATCGTTAGTAATTTTCACCAGTGCCGCCTCTGTGCTATGATGCTTTCTAAATCCTGATTAAAAGTCATCAAATAAAATCACATAACTGATTAGCAACTACCTTCTCAAGGATCTTGGATAGAAAGGGAAGGTTAGATATAGATCTATAGTTTGCTAAGACCTCAGGATCGAGGGTGTTTTTTTTCAGAAGAGGTTTTATCACAGGTATTTTAAATGACTGCGTTACGTAACCTGTTATTAACGACATATTGATCATATCTAGTAGTGAAGTGTTAACCACGGTAACGCTTCTTTGAGTAGTCTCGTTGGGATGGGGTCTAAGAGACAGGTAGATGGCTTAGCTGAGGATATCTTTAACATTAATTGTTGAAGGTCTATAGGATAAAAGCAGTCGAAGTATATGTCGAGACTAGTCGTTATTTCTAGCAACCCTGCGTTTAAAGGTGAACCGTTAGAAGTTGAGGGCAAAAGGTGGTGAATTTAATCTCTGATTGTTGTAATTTTATCATCAAAGAAGCTCATGAAGTCATCACTACTCAGAGCTAGAGGAATAGATGGCTCAGTAGAGCTGTGACTATCTGTCAGCCTGGCTACAGTGCTGAAAAGAAACCTTGGGTTGTTCTTATTTTCTTCTATTAATGATGAGTAATAATCTGATCTGGCCTTTCTTAGGGCCTTCCTATAGGTTTTGAGACTTTCTTGCCAATCCAAACGAGATTTTTCCACTTTTGTGGAACGCCACTTACTTTCGCGATTCTGTGAGATTTGTTTTAATTTGCGAGTTTGAGAGTTATACCAAGGTGCTAATTTCCTTTGCTTCATCATCCTCTTTTTCAGGGGAGCAACAGAGTCTAAGGTTGTCCGTAGGCAAGTCGTAGCACCGTCTACAAATGTATCAATTTGAGAGGGACTAAGGTTTACATAAAGGTCCTCTGTTATGTTAAGGCACGACATACAGTCAAATGCTATTGGAATATCTTCCTTAAATTTAGCTATAGCACTGTCAGAAAGGCATCTAGTGTAGAAGCATTTATCTAATTTAGTATAGTCAGGTAGTAAGAATTCGAAAGTAATTAAAGAATGATCTGATAATACCAAATTCTGCGGAAATATTATTAAATCCTCAATTTCAATACCATATGCCAGCACAAGGTCAAGGGTGTGGTTAAAACAGTGTGTCGCCATGTGCACACTCTGACGGAAACCGATTGAATCCAGTAATGAGATGAAAGCAGTACTAAGGCTATCATTGTCAACATCCACATAGATATTGAAATCACCTACAATCAGTACTTTGTCTGATTTAAGGACTAAACATGATAAAAACTCTGAGAATTCAGATAAAAATTCAGAATACAGACCTGGAGCCCTGTAAATAACAACTAATATAATTGGCTGTAATGTTTTCCATTTTGGATGTTGAAGATTAAGAACAAGACTTTCAAACGAGTTATAATTTAATTTAGGTTTAGGAGTAATTAACAGGCTTGAATCAAAGATGGCTGCAACCCCTCCCCCCTGAGCTTCTAGGAATTTGAGTATTAATATGACTGGGAGGGGTGGCTTCATTTAGACTAACATAGTCTTCATGGCCCAGCCAGGTTTCAGTAAGACAAAATAAATCAATAATAATGATAATAATAATGTTATTATCTGATATCAACTCGTTTACCAATGTTGACGTTGGTGTTTAAGCGCATTACCGCTTCATTTATATATGTATATATTTGTGTCTACTTCACGTCATAATCACGAAAATTTATAAGTAAATACATGCATACATTTCATTATTCGTAAATTCCATGATAATGTAGCTTGTTAAAAATATAATTTACATGTCATGTTTATTTGGTTAAAACCATAATTTAGATAATTTAGAACATGTTGAAAATACACTCATGATACCAGTGGTCCTAAAACTGAGTGTGTGCATATATACATTTGTCTGTTGATTGTATGTATTGTTTAAAATGTATTCGATACAGACGAGTGAAGGAAAGAGCTGCATGTGTGCGTTTTTCTCATCCTTCTCCCGTTAATTTTCCCCTTTTTAAGGGCACAACACTGGCGTAGTCATTGTGGTTTGTAGTTCCTTTAATAGATAGAAAAAAATTGCAAAAAATGTCAAAAAAAGCTTAAAAATGTGGAAAAAGTGCCAAAAACATCACAAACAGCATCAAAAATGTTCTCAAACTAGTCAGAAATGTTGGAAAATACACAACATTGAGAAAAAACATCACTAACACTTTGAAAAATGTGACCAAAACATTAAAAAAATGAAAACTCTTTAGTTGTTTAAAGTGCCATAAACATAAAAACCAAAACATCGTCAAAAGCTCAAAAAACATCCAATAAAGTGGCCTTGCTCTGCTGACTCCTCAGTGTATCACATGAGAGTGAAGCATAAGAATTTGCAACTCGTGAAACACAATTCACAAATGAATGCAGAGTGATTTGTATTTGGGATGCACCGAATCCAGATTTTTGGGCTTCGGCCGAATACTACTGGTTAAGATTCTGTAGATTTAATTCAGTAAACACATTAATGAATTAAAGCTGCGAACAGCGATGGAGGGGCCCTCGCGCCTCTGCGCGCGTTGGGGTTACCGGCGGACGCTGCTCCTTGCGACCGTGCATTCGCGCGGCACTCAAATCATCAACAATGAAAAGGGAACTCCCTGCCGAGTTCAACGATAGCTCACACAAGACTCTACGTCATACGGTTAATTAGCTGTGAAAAGGGGCGTGGCAAACCATCACCAATTAAAAAGGAAGTCTGTGCTGAGTTCAATGATACCTCACACAAGACTCTACCTTAGATGGGTCAACATGTATAAATGTGGGCTTACATATAGGGGGTGGGCCAAACCATCACCAATGAAGAAGGAAGTCTGTGCTGAGTTCAATGACACCTCAAACAAGGGTCTACATAAAATGGGTCATTAGTTATAAAAGGGAGTGTGGCTTGAACAAAGGGGCAGGCCAAACCATCACCAATTTAGAAGAAACTCTCTGCTGAAATCAATGATACCTCACACAATACTCTACCTTAGATGGGTCAACATTTATGAAAGGGGGCGTGGCTTAACATAGGGGGCGGGCCAAACCATCACCAATGAAGCAGGAAGTCTGTGCTGAGTTCAATGATACCTCACACAAGACTCTACCTAAGTTGGGTCAGCATTTATGACAGAGAGCATGGCTTAAACATAGGGCGGGCCAATCCATCACCAATGAAGAAGGAAGTCTCTGCTGAGTTCAATGATACCTCACACAAGAGTCTACATCAAATGGGTCATTAGTTATATAAGGGGACGTGGCTAAAGCTTAGGGGGCGGGTCAAACCATTACCAATTAAAAAGGAACTCTGTGCTGAGTTCAATGACACCTCAAACAAGACTCGACCTTAAATGGTTCAAATGTTACGAAAGGGGGCGTGGCCTGAGTAAGTGGGCGTGGTCATATTATAGGGGGCAGCTCAGTATCACATGTAGACCACACATTATAAGTTTCATGTAAATTGGATGATGTTTGTCATACAAGGCGCATTTCCTGTTGCCAGCGGGGGGCGCAATGACCAAAAGTCAATTTTGGACTGCGGATGTCCTCAGGCCTGGACCCTTGTCCATAGTGAGAAATTTCGGGCAGATACGACAACGCACACTCAAGTTACAACAACTTGTTTGTTCATCGCTAAACACTCAAAATGGCCGCCACGCCACGCCCACACCGTCTGACGAAAAGTTTTTCTTTTAATAACTTTTCATCGTTAACGTGTTGGGATGGTACAGACCAAGTTTGAAGTCCATCGGATGAAATCTCTAGGAGGAGTTTGTTAAAGTACGACATGTGGATATGGCCAAAATCGCACTAATTTCGAACTTTGAAATCAAAATGACGGACTTCCTGTTGGGTTTAGGGTATGGCTGTAATGACGTTTTTTATACATCCTGACATGATACATATGTGTACCAAGTTTCGTGAGTCTACGTTAAACACACTGCAGGGGCTCAACTTTCTAGGGGGCGCTAGCGAGCCATTTTTGGGCGGCTATTCCCGAAACCCTTAAAATACGTAAATTTTCACCAGACTTGATATGACTGCAAAATTTGGTGAGTTTTTGAGTATGTTAAGCCCCTCAAAAATCAAATATTTTGACAATTACCATAGGCCTATGTTTAACCTATCTCAAGATCCTATCAATATCCTAAATATTAGCCTTTTAGATTTATAATCCCATAAAGTAGGCAAAAGTTTTAAGCTGTGACTGTCCTTCCTTTGCCGTACCTGAAGTTGCTGCATTTTGGCTGCTGTCTGTAGATTCCTTCGTGCACAACTCGTATCCTTTCGGATGTTTCATACCAGATGTTGTAACAGCGGCCATGTTGTGTATAGTTTAGGGTCCTCGACACCACCAGACCAATCGGCATTGCAAATTGAACATGTAGCTTGACTTGAACGGCCTTCTTTTGACTGAAAGTATTGCCTAACAACAACTTTTTCTGCTCACCAGTTCCATTTCCACTTTCTCACAGCCTACTGCATTGAACGCTCCACCTACGTAAACCTTCCTGTAATCAACGGCGCCGTCATTACAGCGACCAGCGTAGCGCGCCTAGAGCAAGCGTAGGGTTCGGTGGAAAACAATTCTAAGGTTTGGCAGAAACCGAACCCCGTCAAAACGGCCAATATTCAATTCAATTTAACCTACATGAAGACGATGAAGACGCGATGGGTCACAGACGGTTGGCCTAGAACAGGGGTCATCAACTACATTTTTTCAAGGTCCAGAATTTGTATAAGCGGACACTGTGGGGGCCGGACTTTCAAATAAAGAAAATAAAATTATAGCTAATACGCCTATTCTTGTTCGAAATTTTCACTTTCTTACTGAATTAATGCTATTTTTTTCTTTACATACATTAGTGTGAGCAAACTCCGACAAAACATGGAAACTCCATAATGATAACTGGCTCTTTAACTAGAAAATGATCTCAGACTAGGAGGCAGTTCACTGAGGAGTGATGGTTAAAATCTGTGATTATGAAAACATTATTGTAGTATGCAGCGTCCTGATTGGTGGAAAATGCTTGCAGAAAGAAACGGCTGTTGTCAGGTAAAAATGTCACTGTCAAAGACGTGGAAAAGCCCAGCTTTAATGGAGAATGGACTGATAAGCAGGCTATGCACTCTCATGTATGCCTCATTTACAATGAAATATGCTGTTGCAAAATAATACAACCAGCATCATCGTCATCAAGAATGAAGAACTCGAACATAACGATTGCGTCATTCACATGCATATTAGCCACATGTATCTGTTTTGGTCTTATAATACCTAAATAGATTTTGGTTTGTTCAGCCAGCAGTGAGGTTTACAAGAATTTGTCAAAATTTCCAGATTCCCAGTAAACTAAAGATAAACAGTTAGACTAAAAAAGGAAAGCTTTTGTTTTAGCTTGTTTGTAAAAATGTGCTATTTGCAGAGTAGAGCTGTGTTAGCGTAAAACAGCGCAGTGGACAAGAGTGGAAAGCGCAGACAGAGCAGATTGATATATTGCTTTCTACATGCTAATTGATTGGCGTTGCACCAAACTGGAAGAATCTCGTTTATAAAAAAATTTATATAGAAAAATAAGAACAACCCAAGGTTTCTTTTCAGCACTGTAGCCAGGCTGACAGATAGTCACAGCTCTACTGTGCCATCTATTCCTCTAGCTCTGAGTAGTGATGACTTCATGAGCTTCTTTAATAATAAAATTATAGCAATTAGAGATAAAATCCATCACCTTTTGCCCTCAACTTCTAACGGTTCACATTTCAATGCAGGACTCCTAGAAAGAACGACTAGACCTGACATATACTTAGACTGCTTTTATCCTATAGACCTTCAACAATTAATGGTAAAGGTCTCTTAGACCCCATCCCAACGAGGCTACTCAACGAAGCATTACCCGTGGTTAACACTATCACTACTAGATATGATCAATATGTTTCTATTAACATTTAAACATTTAAAGTAGCTGTGTGATAAAACCCCTTCTGAAAAAACCCACCCTCGATCCTGAGGTCTTAGCAAACTATAGACCTATATCTAACCTTCCCTTTCTATCCAAGATCCTTGAGAAGGTAGTTGCTAATCAGTTATGTGATTTTCTACATAGCAAAATTTTATTTGAAGACTTTCAATCAGGATTTAGAAAGCATCATAGCACAGAGACGGCACTGGTGAAAATTACTATAATGTTCTAACTGCTACAGACAGAGGACTTGTCTCCATACTCGTTTTACTAGATCTTAATGCTGCATCTGACACTATTGACCATTCAATCCTGTTACAGAGATTGGAACACTTAGTTGGAATCGCACTAAGCTGGTTTAAGTCCTATTTCTCTGATCGATCTCAATTTGTTAATGTTAATGATAAATCCTCCAAGTACGCTAAAGTTAGCCATGGCGTTCCACAAGGCTCAGTGCTTGGTCCAATTTTATTCTCTTTATATATGCTGCTTGGTAATATTATTAGGAAACACTCAATTAACTTTCACTGTTATGCAGATGACACCTAATTATACTTGTCAATCAAACCAGACGAAACCAGTCAGTTAGCTAAACTTCAAGCATGCATTAAAGATATAAAATCCTGGATGACCTATAATTTTCTGATGTTAAATTCTAACAAAACTGAAGTTATTGTGCTGGGCCCTAAACACCTCCGAACTTCATTATCTAAAGATATAGCTACTCTGGATGGTAATGTCCTGGCCTCCAGCACTACTGTCAGAAGTCTAGGAGATATTTTTGATCAGGATATATCCTTTAACGCCCATCTAAAACAAACCTCACGAACAGCCTTTTTTCATCTTTTGTAACATTGCCAAAATAAGGAATATCCTGTCTCAAAAGGATGCTGAAAAACTAGTCCATGCATTCATTACTTCCAGGCTGGACTATTGTAATTCCCTACTGTCAGGTTGCTCAAATAAGTCCCTTAAGACTCTTCAGCTGATCCAGAATGCTGCAGCGCGTGTTCTGACAAGAACTAAGAAAAGATATCCTATTTCTCCCGTATTAGCTTCTCTGCATTGGCTTCCTGTAAAATTCAGGATTGACTTTAAAGTCCTTCTCCTGACCTTTCTAGAACAGCTCTTAGTACCTTATTGTCCCACTAGAGCACTGCGCTCCCAGAATTCAGAGCTACTTGTGGTTCCTAGTGTCATTAAAAGTAGACTGGGGGCCAGAGCCTTCAGCTACCAGGCTCCTTTCCTATGGAACCAGCTCCCAGTCTGGGTTCAGGGGGCAGACACCGTCACCACATTTAAGAGTAAACTGAAAACCTTCCTCTTAGATAAAACTTATAGTTAGGGAGTTAGGAGTTGCAGCGTCCGCCTAACCTGGCCCACCTGCTTCTCTTTGTAGTTATCAGATTTATTTATCATATAATCACTAATATAGTGAGAGTAGAGGGAGGAAGGCCTGTACAGCCCGATCCGGCAGGGGAGAGTTCAAGCCCGGTCCGGCACCTCTCTCTAAGCTTAACCTGCTTCTCTTAGTTATGCTAATTCTAGACTACCAGGGAAGTTCCTTCCTTCCTATGACACACTGTGTCACACTATGTGTTGAGCTCGGGCATCGCTGTACAGAATCCCGCCATGGGAATAGATATGCAAATACAGGGGGCTGGGTTTTTGCTCTAAATGCTTAAAATGATGAATAACAGAACACATTTTTTCCTCTTGACATTTTGTGAATTCATGATCATTCTGCGGGGCAGCCAGTTGTCATTGGGTGGTCTAGAATCTGCTTTACTTTCCTCCGCGTAAATTGAGATTATTAGAAATTATCGTTAAATGAATTACAAAAATATCCACACAAATAGAAAGTGATTTACAAATATATTTCCATAGATAGATAGATATGTAGATAGAGAGAGAGAGAGAAGAGAGAGAGAGAGAGAGAGAGAGAGAAAGAGATACGCATTTACAGATACAAATGGCTCTGCGTTATTTGTGCATTTTGTTTCACGAGTTGTTTTAGTACAATAGTTAGAGTGTTTTTTTGTAGCTGCTTGAAAACAGGAAGAAGAGGAAGTATTGGTGTTGTCTGTGATTGTCTTACCGGTGACGGTGATGTTGACGACATTGCTGCTGTCTCCGTGTCTGGACTGACACCAGTACACGCCGCTGTCCGTGGCCTTGGCCGTGCCGATTTCACAGGAAGACGAAGACTTGGCTCCCCAGCCCAACTCACACTGGCTCAGATTCCAGCTGGGAACACAATTCAGATTAGTAATCATCTAAAACGGGTCAAACTCAACCTGGCCCCTCGTTAACTGGGTTCCGGGCAGCAATCAATTCAATAAATGTGCGTGTGTGTGTGTGTGTGTGTGTGTGTGTGTGTGTGTGTGTGTGTGTGTGTGTGTTTGTCTGTGTGTGTGTGTATATGGTGTGTGCTCCACGTAAACGCCCATTAATGACAGGTTCAGGAACTCCATTTGACGTTAAATGCAATGGTAATTGGACAACTAATGGTATGGTAGTCAAGTATTCAATGCAAATAATTTCAGACATCTTTTTTGCTTCTTAGCTCTGTGCATAACTGTAGTACCATTTCAGAAGGTGGCATACGGTTTCAGTTTATTTTCCTACAGCTTAAAAGCTTGCTTCCATGAAACCGTATATATATATGCCATGAAACACGCGAATCGCCCCAAACAGGCGCAAATGCTTGGTGTGTTGCCTCGGCCAATCAGATTGCGCGTTTAATGCTTGGGTGCGATAACGTGCTGCCTCAGCCAGAGTGGTGTTATTTATATGTTAATTATTTAAATTGCATTTCCAAATAAATAAATAAATACATTTATTAATTAATTATTTAAAATAAAATAAACCAGTAGAGGGAAAACAGGAATATGTAAAATAACAAAATATAATGTACTCAATAAATAAATAATGTATAACAAATAATGTTTAATCACAAATCATCATATTCATATTCATTAATCATATTGTTGACAACAATGTTGATATTTGTCATAAATAAACAATATTACATTAATAAATGTAAATTTCCCACACATGTTTAAGATGTCCACATGACGTCCAAAAAAGTTACCTAGTCTGACGTTCAAATGTTGAACTGCATATTGACGTCCAAATGGGGTCATTGTTAGACGTTCAAATAGCAGACCTAGTTTGCACGTCGTGTAGACGTCAAGAATTGGTCTGGACCGACGGACGCAATTTAGACATGATCTGCACGTCCATCAGACGTCTAATGTTTAGTGGGTGTGTGTCTTTGTGTGTGTGTGTGTGTGTGTGTATGTATGGTTTTTGTTGGTTCTTCTCTCATTTTTTATGTTTAGGTTGCTTATTCAGATGTTTTGGAAATGTTTTCGTCAATTTTAACAATTTTTTTTTTTTTTTTTTTTTTACCCTTTTTTTGAAAACCTAATTTGGCTAGTGGTGCGCCAGACCAGAAAGACAGGAAACAGTTTTCAAACTGTAATTACGCGACACGCAGAGCAGAATTCGGAGCAGACTTTTCCAACATTGAGACTCAGAAATTCCCCCAGAATCGCAGAGTGGGTCAAACATAATTTTAACAGCAATGATTAGAATAAGGGGGGACACGGTGGTGCGGTGGTTAGCGCTGTCGCCTCACAGCAAGAAGGTTGTGGGTTCGTACCCCGGTTGGCCCAGCCTTTCTGTGTGGAGTTTGCATGTTCTCCCCGTGTCTGTGTGGGTTCTCCCCGGTACTCCGGCTTCCTCCCGCCGACCAAAGACATGCGGGCTAGGTTTATTGGTGTCCCTAAATTGTCCGTAGGTGTGCATGTGTGAGTGAGTGGTTGTTCGTCTATGTGTGGCCCTGCGATGGACTGGTGACCTGTCCAGGGTGTACCCCGCCTTTCGCCCGACGTATGCTGGGATTGGCTCCAGCCCCCCCACGACCCTGTGCGCAGGATAAGTGGTTGACGATGGATGGATGATTAGAATAAATGAAAAGGGATTTTAGGTGTCAGAGTAATGCAGCTCTTTTCACTCAAACTATAACACTACTTTTAACATTTTTCAAACATTTTCTGCTCGCAACAAACGTAAAGGAAACATTATCATGAAGGTGTCAGTAATGCCAAGTATTCAGTTTTTTGTTGGTAAACTGACCTGTTGGTGGTGTATCTCCACGCCGTCCAATCACCACAGTCCACCGACAGTTTCTCATATTCAAAATGCTGCGATCTGCTGGGAGAGATGGTCACAGAGACTGGGGGGGAGAGACACAGAGAGAGAAGGAACAGAGGGAGAAAAACACAGGGAGAGAGAGAGACAAAGAGAGAGAGACAGAGAGAGAGAGAGAGAGAGAAAGAGACAAAAAAGGCATCAAAAGGTATCAAAAAAGCATTTAAAGCGATCAAACAAGGCGTCAGGAAAAGCATGAAGAAAATGTCAAAAAAGTTTCAGTTAAGTGTCCAAAGCATCAACAAAGCATCCCAAAAAGACATTAAAAAGGTCTCAAAGAAAGAGTTGATGGTGACTGATAATGTTACTGTTACTGACAGGTGGTGTGTGTGTTTATTGCTTTCTACACACTTAACAACACGTCAACAAGAAATTGTTTAATCAACAATTACTTTTCCGGCTACTGATTAAATGGTGAAAGGGTTTGAGATGAGCAAAATTGTCTTCAGACAGACAGGATGTGGTAAGCTACGCGGGCACCAACCAACACACACACACACAGAAAAAACAGAGACACACAGACACACACAGACAGAGAAATAGAGAGACACACATAGACACAGAAATAGAGACACACAGACACACACACACACACTCACACACACACACTCACACACAGACACACACACACACACACACACACAGGAGGCTGGAAACTTACCTCGAGCTGGGAGAGTCGTCTGGTAGAAGCTGAACAATACTGAAACGAGATAAAGTCAGTTCCGTGAACTTATCTTATCTGTTCAAACATGTATTATAACTTCACAGAAAACACGTCAGCGTCTTGATTTCCTTTGTGGCTAAACAGTTCAAACGATGCTCGATAAATGTTTGAAATAGTTAGCTTAAAGAAATGTGTCAAACTTAAGGCCTAGGGGCCAAATCCGGACCCTCGCAAACTTGAATTTGGCCTGCGTATCAAATTGGGCAGTGACCAACACACACATATACACACACACACACACACAGAAACAGAGACACACACACTGTCACAGACACACACAGACAAAGAAACACACACACACAGACAAAGAAACACACATACATATACACACACATACACACACAGACACACACAGACACACACCTACACACACACAGACACACAGAAACAGACACACACAAACACACACACACACATACACACACACACACATACACACACACACACACAAACTTTACTTTGGCCCACATATCAAATTAGGTTCACAATTAATAGTCGTGCACCAAACCCAAACACAGCGACACTGGACACATGAATTTGGCAATTTTGCATAAGTCTCTCTTCTCTATACGTGACTTTTGTTTGGTTTTCTGATAAGAAATTTTTACTGAAGTTGTCTCTACTCACAGAGGAAAAGACGCGGTGCCTTCATGGTGTCTGTCTGGCGGCCGAAGCTTCAGGGACCGTCTGGCTGCAGCGAGGATGAGAACTTCCTGTTAAATCAACCACAGAGAGGCGGGCGGCGAGGCACAAACGAGAGTTGAAACTTCTTTATTCTGTATGAAACTTTACAGACAGGGCGTTGTCTTGGCAACGCATCTGATTTTCTGTTTTAAGCTGTAGCCCTCATTAATAAATCATCCGTCCTCTGCATGGCTTTAATTTTAAAATGTACAAAACTCTTTTAGATTTTTTTAGATTTCACGAGAAAAAATGTGAGTATTTGGTGTCTTTATTTCCTTAATTTGGGATTTTCAAGGAAATGGTTTGTGATCCTGGTTAGATGCACATCTTCACTTTCAAAAGCATAATCCATATTATTCACATGACATGCACAACTATGCAAGTGGAAACGCAAGCACCCTATGCAACCGTCCTACGCAAGCGGAAACGCTGGAAACGCAAGTGCCCTATGCAAGCGGAAACGCAAACCGCCTATGCAAGCAGAAACACAGGCGGCCTACAGAAGCAATGGTATGGGGAGAGCCCAAATTGCCGCACTGCGCTCAAAGTTCAAATTATTTCAAATTTGACTTTGTTGCTGCTGACCTTTGAAGACACAATCAATACCGTATACCTGCCGTCAGCTCTGCACCCTAAGACATGGTATTACCACGGATCATATGTAGGCGGTGTCATACTGACATTACTGTCAACGAAGTTATCTCAAGGGTCCTCACAAGTCTGGAAAGACAAACTGTGTGTGTGTGTGTCTGCGTATCTGTGTGTGTGTGTGTGTGTGTGTGTGTGTGTGTGTGTGTGTGTGTGTGTGTGTGTGTGTGTGTGCAAGTCTGTGTGTTTATCTGTGTGTGGTTGTCTGTGTGTCTGTGTGTTTGTGTCTCTGTGTGTTGGTGTCTGTGTGTGTCTGTTTGTGTGTGTCTGTACATGTCTATATGTGTGTCTCTGTGTAAATATAACAAGTTTATGAGGAGAAATGTTGCGAATCATTATAAAATGTTGTGTACATGATTTTCCAGACAGTTTTTGTGTTATTTCCATTTATTATTTAAACTTCTAGTGTCTTGTTGTATCCTAAACTCAAACTAACCTGAGGTCCATTTCTCTTCAGTTCTGACCTCACTGCTGAGCAGCACAACAAACCAAGGTCAGTATAAACGCTGAGAACACTTTATATTAAAGTACACAGGGTTACAGATATTCAAACAAACACTAAAATGTTTTCAAATGAGCATTTTGTTCATTTCCTGAAAGGCATCATGTTTGATATGATGATATGCTCCCCTTCCTATAGATTAGATTTTTAGAACTGATCTACTTGAAGTTTGTGGCGTACTAAACCACACAGCTTTCCTTTTCTCTAGTTGCCTCTTCACACTTCACCCTCGTGCTGTCTTCAGAGTGCATTTGAAAATCTCACTGCACGCAATTGGATAACATTACGACCAATCACAACAATACACAGGGTGACGTATCCAGTGTCCCACGCGCTTAGCTACCAGCGGAGCTAACTGGTAGATTAAACTACCGTCATCCTATATCAGATACAGCGATGTGATTGGTGCAGCTCGGCCAAGATATGTCCAGATATGTGTTGTCTTCCCGTCGACCAACAAGTGATTGCGTGTGTGTCTGTATGCCTGTGTGTGTCTGTGTCTGGGTGTCTGTGTGTGTGTGTGTGTGTGTGTGTGTGTGTGTGTGTGTGTAATACGTGACATCTTCCAATTTAATATTCAAACTTTTTTTTTCAACACTTTTGTTGCTCAACATCACACAATTTAGGAGAAAAATATTAGGAAACAAGTTTGGGTTTCAACAACAGAGTCTCACTCCCTACTCGTCAAATGTATGACTCATGGTCAAGGAACCCTGGCATCAAGTTTCAACGAAAGAGCTGTACCCTTGATGTTGTTTTTCGACGTGGGGGTCCGTCAGATAGACATTCATGTTAATGTTGTTATTTATTGTAAGTATATGTCAGCTGTATGATAAAACAATATGTCAAGTGTTATGTGTGAAGCATTTGAACTCAAGGCAAATATCCCTCTGGGGATAATAAAGTATCTCCTGCTAAGTGGTCTCCATGATGTGTAAAAATTAAAGCGTTGTTGTAGGACTATAGCAAACACATCGTTGGAAAGGTCTCAACCTGGAGAGTAACATATGTCAGTCTGAAGAGGATACATCACTCCTGCTTTGAAATATTGACCTCTGAACCTTGAACCCAGTCCATGTTAGAAGGCTTGTCATTTAGCAACAGAAGGTGCTACACACATCAGACCAGCTGTTCTAGAAAGCTCTGGGGTCTCATTTATAAAACTGTGCGTAGGATCCCTACTAAAAGTGTACATACGCCCAAAAGCCTAAAATGGCGTACACCAAAAAACGTCAGAGATTACCTACTAGCATTCACCTTGTGAATGCTGATAAGTATGTTAATGACCCTGGCAGTTGTTCTTTCGTTACACCGAATAATGCCGAATCATGACGACTGGCGGAGAAAAACAACTTCTCAGACGCTCAGGAATTGCTGCCAATTGAATTATCATTTCGGCCTGTTGTCGCCAGGGGTGGAATGTAACGAAGTACAAATACTTCGTTACTGTACTTAAATACATTTTTTTACGTATCTGTACTCTACTTAAGTACAATTAATTGTGAAAACGTTTTACTTTTACTTCGTTACATTTTGCAGCAATTATCTATACTTTCTACTCCACTACATTTCTACAACCTTCCGTTACATTTTCTGATCAGTTTTTCCCCGCAGCCAAAACATCTTCCTGACCGTCACATGTTCGCAGTCCGCAGGGAAGCCTTCAGCAACGGCTCCTGCAACGGCGGCAGTCCGTCCAGCTCCTGGTGCTGCTCGCGATATTACGAATCCCACTATGGCCACGCCAAGACCTGCCCTTCAATAGCAGTTATTGGCCAATCGCGTACTGCTCCCAGTACTACCACTGCTCCCGTTACTGCTGCTGCTCCCGATACTCTGCTCGGCCATATGTGAAGCATCCGTTCACATATGGTTAATATACAACCCGTATATATTTATCTTAAAAACACTCTCGGTCCCCCTCAGCTGTGAAGCCACGTACGTGTTGTCCAAGCCTGTGTGTTCTCGCTAGATAAATGTGTGCAGCATTCACTGTCCCGTGGGAAATAATGCAAAGTCGAGCTTCATGCTGATCACCCTGATAGATAACCAGATGTAAGTCAGAATGTAAACTGGGCCACAGATGTTAAGCCCAATTCCATTAACCTAAAATTAACTTAATTAAAATGCCACAGCACATACTCGTTTTTTTTTTTTTTTTTTAAATTATTAGAATATAGACATTAAGAGAATAAATCGTTATGCAAGTACTTTTACTTTTAATACTTAAAGTACATTTAAAATCAGGTACTTTTTACTTTTACTTAATTAGGGTTGTCATTGTTGTACTTCTACTTTTACTAAAGTAAATATATCTCTGGTTATTTCAACTTTTACTTAAGTACTGAGATTCAGTACTTCCTCCACCACTGGTTGTCGCACAGTGTAGGAAAACCCGATCTATAGACTACCTTTATTAATAAAATCTTCCAAAACAGCAGGCATTACAGCACTCTGGGACAGCTTTGATATACCAGACGTATTTGATAAGATTTAACAGAACTATATATTATATCCAAACAAGCCTTAGTGATGAAGTTGAAGATTATATATAATATTTATTTAAAAAAAACCCTTAGCTTGTCTGACATTTCCCTCTGGAAACAGCCGGTTTCACCCAGAGTGGCGAGGACCTGTATTTGCACCGGGATGGCACGGTTCCGGCGCGTTGCCCTCTCTACTGGACCCAATTCAGTACAAAGATCCAGCTATATTGCTATTACAGCTACATTAGGGAATTTAAATCGCTATAGTAGCCAGTCATCGTCATGGTTCCTGAAGTCTCTTTTTCTCCTGATTCTTCTATTGGGGTTTAGTCCTCCTGCAGGCCAGCAGTACCATCATGCAGCATTACGCACAGGGTCATCGCAGTATTTATATGTTTACAACAATCTTTTCATTGTTAACACCTTGCTAAAATCACAGCATTAACTAGTGGTATCCCCACCCCGAGATACAATTTGAAATGTAATAGGCAAACACACTTTTCTTCATGCAGGTTTTATTATGAACAGTATTAATGTTTGGACCGATAACGAGGACATTAAGGGTAACGATTGCGCGAGAGCTTAACGGCTGTATTTCCAGACTTTGACATTTGATGATATATGCACAGTTTTAAAGAAAGATATTTAGTTATGTACACTGTGTTCTGCAGTTATCTAATGGAAGGGTATTTTATGCTGTCCTGTATTCCATGCAGTCGGGCCATCTCCACCTCCTGCGCTCCGTAGAGGACAATGTGACGGTGTGACTGCACCGATTAAATATTAAGAACGAGTTTTGTTTTGTGATATGAGTTGGAGGTGTTTATGGAACAATTATCACTCAGTACAAGCGCAAATAACACTGCTGGATTTAATCTTCATTATATGGTGTAAAGAAATGTGCTTGAGGCATTACTTAAAGTTTTTAATTGAATTATGGGGACAAATACAACGTGTATTGATGTGATATAGATAGGGGATGTCAATGTGTCTGCCTGGTGGGAGTCACAGACTTTCTCTGTCTTACTGCTTCCAGCGGCTGCCTTCCTCAGTGCTACACAAAGACTCTCCCCCCCTCGTGCAGTCTTCAGTTGCTGTGTAGCTGCTGAAAATCCACAGATGGTCTGCCGTTACACAGTCGCTAATAGCCTTGATGATATACTGTACCACTGAAGCAGTCGCTCTAGTTGCGGATAGTCCATCCGGTGAAAAGTTCATACCAAAAACGCCTTAAGTGTAAACATTCAAAATGCAAGATCAGCAAAATGACTTCATACAGTGGAAAATCCCCAGAAGAGGTGGTCTTAGGCCTAAAAAGTAGCCATTAGAAGCTTTACACGCATGTTCTGAGAGTGATCATTGGAGTATTTTTCAGGGGTAGGATCTCTCTTTTTGGACGATATAAAGTGGAGTTAGACAAAGGAATCTTTAGCAAGCTTACCGGTACTTCCTCGGGCTTTCTTGTGTGTTGATTTTCTTTCGTGCACATTAACGCTCTTTTTCTAATCTGATTCCCTTGACTTCTGCGTAACTCTTTTATAACTTTAAAACTTGCACCTTAAGCGATAAACGAGGAGCATAGAGCGGTCACAGCAAGCGGTGGAGTCCGCGCCGCTTATCTGGCCTTGAGCTGCGGACACTTCAAATTTACTTCCTCACACCTCACCATCTGCCTCGCCAATTCCTATTTCGTCTCCAAAATGTGCTTACGCAAGGTTCAGAGTTTGCCTGGAGGACCGCACATTCTCCCGTCAAGTTTGTTTTTTATAAATCACAACCTTTGCGTGGGAAGTGGCGTACGCAAGTTTTCAGCCCCGTTTATAAATGAGACCCCAGGACCTTAGCTATCATGTAGATATGGTCACCAAAGATTACCCACTGTAAGCACTGTCAAATATGGTAATAAGCTATTTTCACCTCTTTAACGATTCAATTTTTAAAATCTGATGACACCAGTGTGTTACCCATCCCAAAGAACCCCAGGGTGTATCCAAAAGTATACACTGCCAACTTCAAATTATGAGAAATATATCAATATACTTTAAAACTACAACTCCCATAAGAGACACGCCACAGAAGCTGTTACAAAGCTTGAGCACTTGTAGTTCTTCCGGGGTGGGTGGGGGGACTCGTTCGGCTCCTGTTTCTGCTGTCTGCCGTGAGATGGCTTGATTCCATTTCAGATTGCCACCGCCTGCCAGCCGACCGAGCACACAATACATGAGACAAACACATGAAACTGTATTTTATTATTATTGCTATCTCTACTGTTTAACTCCTCAAATACAACGTTAGAAAAAAACATCAATATTATGAATATTATGTATTTTTATCTTCTTATCCGTTGAGCGGGACGTACTACGTCACTTCCGGAGTATTCCGCGGATTCGTTTAAACGTTATTATGGTTCATAACTTACTGGAACAAAACTGAGCAACGTGTTGTTGCTGGTGACAAAACCACTGACTGTATATATGTATATTGAAGTGATACTGGCGTTAAGACCTGCTGAACGCTGCCTGATTCTTTGAAATGAATGGCCGCATTGCATTGTGGGATATCGGCTTTGACTGCGTCTAGCTCGGATCATATTATAATGTTCTGATTTACAGCACACTGTAACATTTCGCCAATAATAAGACCAAAATAATATTATTAAAATAAAGAAATGAATACCATGATAACATCTTAATAAATGTTGATATATGTAGTGTTATAGTTTAAAAAATATAAATAACCAAAAAGCATCCCAGCTTCCCTGGCCGAAATAGACCGAAATAATAGCATTAAAAGAAATACATATAAACCATGATAATATCTCGAGAATAATGTTGATTAAAACAGCAGTTATTTGTTAAGGGGGGGTGTGTTTTTTCTTTCGTTGATATCCGATGCTGAGGGATTAAAGTGATGGTTCAGAGTAATTTCACCCTATGGTCCTTTGCACCATGACCTCGAGCCAAACAACCCCCCGGAAGCTTTTTTCAGCTGGGTCGAACATTGGACGAGTTTAGCGCAGGGGCTAATGGATCCACGTGTGTATCTCGTAAGTTACCCCATTAATAATACCCGAAATGATACCAAACTTCTACACTAGTACAAATAGGTTATGCACTCATAAAACGAAGGATTGAAAAGTTTGTAAGTACACCAGAAGTTTATTGACCATGTTACCAGGTCTGATGAAGGCCTCTACAAGTGCAACATCAGCAGTGTTGGAGAGTCTCCACCCAGCTGGGTCTCTGTCACAGGTGAGGAGGTTACCTTTGATTTCAGGAGTTCATTCATCCAGATATTCACCTGACAGCTGATTCTCTCTACAGAGAAACCTATGACCACAAGCCCTCCTACGAGCTCTTACACAACCTCTGCATCCACACCCCCTGACACAACTTCAGCTCCGCCCCCAACCTCAGATCATCTCCACCTTGCGATCAGACTGGTCTGCCACCTGGTGGTGTTCTGTCCGTACTGCATCTCCACTTTCATCATGGTGTCTTTATATCGACGCAGGGCAACAGGTAACTCTCTCAACTCACCTGGTGTTGATGGTTGACAGTTTTCTCTAACAGAACTCTTCATCTGATCAAATATCTACATTTTCTTTCTAACCTGCTCTGACTGTAGGAAACGGCCTACCTGTTGCCATGGTGATGACCTTGCCCACCCAGGCTGAGGAGGGATTGGATGATGAATATGAGAATGACATCAGCGCTGTCACCAGAGAGCACCACTTCTGAACTGATCTGAAAAGAAGCTGAAATCTCCGTAGATCAGAAACAATTCCCCCAGCTGTCTTGATATAATCATTATTTAAACATATTCAATATGAAATCATTGCTTTATGTTTGAATTCTTCCTTTACTGCCAGCCAAAGCTATCTCTGTAATCCTGAATATTTTATATTATAACAATAAAGCTTTTTTTCTTTAGTTTTCAAGAAATTGATCAGCGTTACTTTCTGTCTTTTACAGGGTTTGTATTTCAGTTTTCAGTTCAGTCAGTGTCTTTAACATCAGCTCCCTATCACTGCTGAGAGTGGGAATGAGACGCTCATTGTAAAAATGTGTTTGGATGAAAGCATAATATCAGTTGAGTCAGACAGCCAGCAGGTGGCAGCACAGCACCTTCTCTTTCTTTACACATGCTCAGTTCATCTCACAGTTCACTCTGTAGGCTCGTCTTTAAATTTTGTTTTTCATCTTAACTTTTTAATTACTTCATCACTGAGTTACAGAAATCTGAAGAGCATTTGAATATTATATTCATGTAAAATTGAATAAAAATGATCTTAAGTAAAAATTTAACTCAGGTCAGTCAAAAAGTACAAAACGTTAATGGTTACTGTGTTCCGGTAATAAAATAAACTGCATTAATATGTCAACTAGGACTGTCGTGATATGCAATAAATGAATTAAACACATGATGAATAAAAATGAGCTCGATAATTTTTTCCGGCTTCGATAATTACCATTTGCATGCTTGTTTGTTTTCCACATCTCTCTCTCTCGCTACCAAAGAGACTCTCGGTTCCTTAGCGTAACGAGGAGCGAACCCTCATGTCACTTGTCAGCTGCATGGTCCTGGCGTAGCCTACCACAGAGTGCAGGAGTATAGCCAAAGAAAACGCTAGTTCAGAGTTAGAGGAATAAAAAAAAAAGATGGAATTGGTTTCAAAGTCAAACGCCACAGCTGCAGTGTGGGAGAACTTCGGATTCAAACCGAATGACCGTGGTGAACCATTTAACCTGAGCGAGCCGGTATGTCGCATTTGTTGTTAAACAGTAGCAACTAAACACAGCAACACAACGAACGTGCATATGCACCTAAAACACAATCATCCGGTGCAGTTTTCCCAGCTGGGAAAAAATGTACAACAGATGGGCCGTCTCCGTTTTCCCGACAGTACACAATCACTGGGGCATTTAGTCGACAAACAAAATACAAACAGAACAGTGCAAAATGGTGTGCACTCACAGACAGTGTGGTTCACTACTTTAAGAATGACTTCAGTGCTTAACTCCAAGTCTTCCAGAGTCGCGGCCAAAGCCGATTTGCAAAGGCTCTGGTCGCCAACAGCGGCAGCCAACTTCTTTGTTTTCAAGTAGCAGGGAATTCACGCGGAACCATCGCAACTCTGCCGTCATTATGTTAAGCCCGCCCACCAACTCTATACACGATGTGATTGGCCTGACCAGAATTTGGTTTTTCCAGCTTGCAAGCCAACGGAGAGTTGCTAGACTGACCCTGGCGGGTGCATCTAGATGTCTAGGCTATGTTCAGGAGAGAGAACCCCCGGAAAGCTGCTGGACCGGATGCTGTCTCCCCATCCAGCTTGAAGCACTGCGCTGATCATCTGCCGCCAGTGTTCACAGACATTTTAAACACCTCTCTGAAGATATGACCCGTGCCAGCCTGCTTCAACTCCTCAACCATCATCCCTGTTCCCAAGAAGCTAAGGACCACAGGACTTAACGACTTCAGACCTGTAGCCCTGACCTCTGAGGTTATGAAGTCCTTTGTGTGCCTTGTGCTTTCACACCTTAAAGAAGTCACAGACCCCCTCCTGGACCCTCTGCAGTTTGTCTACAGAGCCAATAGGTCTATAGATGATGCAGTCAATTTGGCCCTACACTACATTCTCCGGCACCTGGAATCAGCAGAAACCTGCGCCAGGATCCTGTTTGTGGACTTCAGCTCTGCCTTTAATACCATCATCCCGGCTCTGCTTCAGGAGAAGCTCCCCCAGCTTGGTGTACCTGCCTCCACCTGTAGGTGGATCACTGACTTCCTGTGTGACAGGAAGCAGCATGTGAGGGGAACATGTCTCTGACTCACAGACCATCAGCACCAGCACCCCTCAGGGCTGTGTTCGTTCTCCTCTGCTCTTCTCCCTGTACAGCAACAGTTGCACCTCCAGTCACCAGTCCGTCAAACTTCTGAAGTTCACAGACGAAACCTCCCTCATCAGACTCATCTCCAATGGTGAGAGGCCGCCTACAGGTCAGAGGCTGATCACCTGGTGACCTGGTGCAATCAAAACAACCTTGAGCTCAACGCTCTAAAGACAGTGGAGATGGTTGTGGACTTTAGGAAGAATTCAGCCCCACCTGCCCCATCACCCTCTATGACTCTACAATTGACACTGTGGAGTCTTTGCGCTTCCTGGGAACTATCATCTCACAGGACCTCAGAACTAGTGATGGTCAAATGAAGCTTTGCGAACCACTGTCTTTAATTTCTGAGCTCACTAGATGGTGCTATCTGTTCATCAAAGGGTTGAAAACACACACAAGAATTGCCATTCCTTTAACATTTTTCTTTAAACAGAGAGCACCGATCTAGTGAGCTCAGAAAATAAAGACAGTGGTTCACAAAGCTTCATTTGACCATCACTACTCAGAACATCAGCTCCCTCGTCAAGAAAGCACAACAGAAGATGTACTTCCTGCAGCAACTGAAGAAATTGAACCTGCTAAAGACAATGATGGTGCACTTCGACACAGCCATCATCGAGTCCATCCTCACATCCTCCATTACCATCTGGTACGCTGCTGCCACTGCCAAGGACAAGGGCAGACGGCAGCGTGTCATTCGGTCAGCAGCAGCCGCTCCAGGACCTGTACGCCACCAGGACTCTGAAGCGTGCTGGAAAGATTGTGGCTGACCCCTCTCACCCCAGCCACAAACTCTTTGAGCCACTCCCCTCTGGCACGCCACAAGAACAGTTTTTTCCCCTCCGCCACTAGCCTTATTAACAAGGCCCTGAACCCACCCTGATATACATATACATATACATAAGTATATATATATATATATATATATATATATATATATATATATATGTTTAACGTCTTATTTTAGAGAATGGGTGACATGCATCTATAACACCAAAACAAATTCCTTGTTTGTGTAAAAAATGTACTTGGCAATAAAGCTTTTCTGATTCTGATTCTGAAATTTTATATACGAAGAGCTACATAAATATGAAGAACACAGACACGGTTTTACAGGCAAAACGCAATACAGTCGTTGCTTCCTAAAACAGGATGGAAAGCTGGCAACAAAAATAGCCGACGCTGTAAATGTGTAAATCACAACTCTCATCAATATCACTTCCCCATCAGTCAGGAACAAGATCTGACCATAATTACACTTGTGCTTTCCATAAACTGTCGTTGCTTTAGCCCTTTATTTCATTTGCAACCCTGGCAGTGGAAGCGATCGTGAGAACAAATAAAAAATATAAAAACATAATTGAAACTGATGACATGATTGGTGCCCAAGAATCTGACAAATAGCCTATATGTAATTCCCTCTGCTGAAAATCCATATCTTTCATAAAAATACTCATCAGTGAATGTTAACGGAGTTGTCTGTTTGTAAATGTTTTAACTTTTATTAGCGCACCCCTCTCTCACTCTCTCTCTGTCTCTCTCTCTCTGTCTCTCTCTCTCTCTGTCTGTCTCTCTCTCTGTCTCTCTCTCTCTCTCTGTCTCTCTCTCTGTCTCTCTCTCTCTCTCTGTCTCTCTGCACCGAGCTCCATCTTCTACGAACGGTGACGCTGTCGTTATTAACTGAGTGTTGATTGGTCAGTAGGCGGTGCTTTAACACCTGTTGGTCTCTAATCTCCAACATAACCTGCTCCTGACCAGGTTAGGTATACAGCATAGGTTACCACGGTGATTTAACTTGGTAACAAGTGATCCACCGTCAAGATACAGAAATCCCAGAGTTGAACCTGAAGTTACCTCGTTAACGCCAAATCTTGCCTCGTAGTACAGGCCTCTGGTCTGTGAGTTGTCAGATGAACTGAACAGCCAATACTTTATCATCATCAGCAGCATGTTGTCCCGATCTCTTGTCCTCACGTCTTTTATATGTCAGGACACCATCCGCTGCAGCAGCTACAAAGAAGCAGTCCACCTGCTGCCAATACAAATTATCAGAAGAGGAGTTTACATCCTCAGGGACAGCATTCATTGAGTTTTCATCCTTGGAGTGTGCGCTCTCCTGACCTGAAGATGAATAAAACATAAGAGTCAGTAATTGTCTGAATAGTGGAGCAGCCTTCATCCTCTCTGATGTTTAAAACTGCAGCTACAATCTCATACTCGAATGAACCAGCTGATGCAACTTGACACTCGTATTTTCCAGCGTTGTGTCTGCTCACATTCTTCAGAATTAAAGACACATTTCCGTCCTTCAGATCTCTGTCCAACAGGTCCACCCTGTCCTTAAAGGATGAATGCTGGGTTGCATCCAAGTGTCCATCGCTGTAAAAGAGGACGTACTCTGGCAGCTCCAGGTCACGTCTGCTCCACTGTACAACACTGTTGGAGACATTGCCAGCCTAACATTATCTCCAGGATCAACTGTTAACATAGTCAGGTCTGAAAAACATTAATAATAATCAATAATAAAAAGTTGTGCTATTTCAAAAAGCCCTCCACTGGTGTGACACAGCAGAAGGTTTTACATTTTTTTACATACACTCTCTGTCTCAACCTTCAAGCTAACAGAGCTAATGTCTAACGATGACGATGTAGCTCCTTGACTAACTCACATTTACTGGGCCGAGCGACCTGGCTTCAGAGCAACAACCCGTTCACATTCCCTTACCGTAAAATACAGAAGCTAAACAATCTTTGTTAAATCAATATATTTGATCAAATTATTGATTTTTTTAGTAAGTAGCCGTGTAATAAACAAGATAATGGAGAGCAATCCGGTCATCCCTGGTCATGACCAGATCCCTCTACATTATCCCTCGGATACTTCATATACTTACATGTAAAACAGCTCCTACATTATTCATAAACTCTATAAAAACCTGAAACTGTCATCAAAACAACAAAGGTAAGAAATAAAGTCTACATAAATCTTTTCAGGATAAAAGCTGATATTTACCAGGAGCTGCTTCAGACAGAATGAGCAACAGGAGCAGAAATGGAGCCATGAGAGCTGAGAGAGTCTTGATCCATTGCCGTCTCTTGTCCGTGAGTTTTAGTTTGAGGCTTTGCTATTTAATCAAATGTTTAAAAGTGGGTGGATCTAACAGCGCGGGTCACATCAGTACTTGGCAACACTCTGTGGTTGAAAGTCTGGAAACGCCCCGTTCACTTCCTCTCAACTAAACCGCGGCCATCTACAGGAAGATACAGCTGGTTTATTTGAAAATCATGAAGTAATTTTCTTATGAATCTCTGACATTCAAATAAACATTGTGAATCTTTGTGAAAAGACAACTTTCACCTCAGGCATCAAAACAATATTGCCATCGTATTATTTATTTCCAGTAATTTTTCATCTCAACATCTTCATTTAGTTTTTCTTCACTCCACTTCATGTTATGGTTCACTTCCTTATTTTAAAAGTATATCTGCTTCATGGGAACTTAACACAACTTGTTTTCTCAGGGTGTGTGCAGTTGAAACCACAACACTGCCAGTCACACTGCCAATCACGGAGGAAGGAGGAGGGTTTACTTAATGCGAATATGAACTGAGCAAAGTGTAGACATCATTTCATCAACTGTTGGGATGGAGGAAACATCTCTACTGCGGCTACTCTGTAAGTAAACTCTTTGAGCATTTCTAAATAAAAATCAGCTTAAAGAAATACAAAATTAAATGTTATTGTTTGGCTAAAATTGCTTCTGAATGTAAATATAAAACGTTTATGTGAAGAAATGATGCAAGTCATTTTGAAAGGTTGTGCACATGCTTTTACAGTTTTTAGCATGTTATTTAAATTTTTTAAATACATTTTAAATGTCTTGTTGTATCACAAACTCAAACTAACCTGCCTTTAATTTCTCTTCAGTTCTGACCTCACTGCTGAGCAGCACAAAAAACCAAGGTCAGTATAAACTCTGAGAACACTTTATATTAAAGTACACAGGGTTACAGATATTCAAACAGGGACGGGTTGATTTTGTCTGACTTCATTAGCTCAATAAAATGTTTAAAAAAAACAGATGAAATTATGAATTATTTCGACAAATAGTTATGATTTAGTGCAGTGGTTTTTCAATAATCTACCCCTTTTGAAGTGTTTCTTTAAGCCAAGTACCCCCTGACCAGCGATAATCATTGTTGGTAGACAGTACAGCGCTGTCAGCAATAGATTTACTAAACACACCTTGTAACTGAAAACACATTTAAATGCTCATGAGAAAAGGAGACAAAAACTGTAAAAACAACAAAACCTTGGAAAATGATGGTAGAAAGAAGGAAGGAAGTAAGGCAAGAATAGGTCGAAAATAGTATCAAAAACAGTGACATAGTACAGAGTAGAACAGTAGAAGGAAGGACGAAATAGCTAGAAATAAGGTCCAAAGAAGGCAACACAAATGTCACATTTTTGGTAGGAAAAAGAAAGTCCACAAAAAGAGGAAGAATGTTCTGGACAACAGCCTTGTTACTATTAAACATGTTGTTAAATATCTAACATACCCCTGTAGTCCTTCAAAGTACCCCTAGGGGTACCCCCATTTGAGAAACAATGATTTAGTGGATAATCATGAGACTGTCAAAGATTAGTCTGGAAACGTGTCGTCTTCCCGTTGACCAACAAAAGTGTGTGTGTGTGTGTGTGTGTGTGTGTGTGTGTGTGTGTGTGTGTGTTTGTGTGTGTGTGTGTGTGTTTGTGTGTGTGTGTGTGTGTGTGTGTGTGTGTGTGTGTGTGTGTGTGTGTGTGTGTGTGTTTGTATGTGTGTGTGAGTGTGTGTGTGTGTGTGTGTGTGTGTGTGTGTGTGTGTGTGTGTGTGTGTGTGTGTGAGATACGTGTTGTGTTCGCTGGTGTCTATCAACAAGCAAATTCTGTTTTTTTCTGGGAATTAACGTTTTGTGTCGAAATATAATAGCGCATGCCCCCAATGTTTTTGTCACCCATTTCAACGTTTTTGTTTTGTTTTTTGTTTTATTTATTTATTTATTTATTTATTTGCGCCTTTTGAAGTTTTTTTCCGACATTTTTTTTTCCATGTTTTTTTACCAATTATTTTATTCAAATGCTATAAATTGAATTAAAAAACATGAATGAAATTAGGTAACTGATCATTCATTTAACTTTGAAGTAAAAAAGAAAAAAAAAATATGTTGGGGTAAAAGTGCATCCTCACACTTAAATCCATCACAGCAACAACGTCCAACAACGTGTGTCAGTCTATAGAGATGTACAGGTTCTATTCCCATTCAGTGGTAAAATAACAAAGTTAGCAAAAGCAGGAATATCTCCCCCTACAAAGTCAAACTGCCACGTTTCCACTGTCGACAGGATCAGTGTTATATGAGGATTTATTTACCTGTCAAACAGATCTTCAACTGAGCACAGTAACATGCTGGTTTAAAAAAAAAAAGCCTAATTTCTGTTCTGTGACATTCATCACATAATTTAGGATACAAATATTAGGAAACAAGTTTGGGTTTCAGACTTTGTTCCCGGGGTCATTCAGTGTTTTCTAAACCCTCTTCCCTCCAGTCTCTCTGACTGTGAGTCCGAGCAGCTCTCAGATGTTTGAAGAACAGTCTGTCTCTCTGAGCTGTGAGAACGACGACAGCTCTGCTGGATGGACTCTGAGGAGGAACATTAGTTATGAAACCAGGACTCGGTGTGGATATGGCTGGGGACACCTTGCTGGTTCTATCTGTAACATCAGCCGCATGGTCCCATGGTACAGTGGCGTTTACTGGTGTGAGTCCAGAGAGGGAGCAACCAGTAACAGCATCACCATCACTGTCACTGGTAAGATCAGACTGTGGAGTCAGTATTGATGAAGCTGTGTGTGAATGGATGACATGCTGTAGTTTGTCTCTGTGTTGAGGTGGACCAGTGATCCTGCAGAGTCCTGTCCTCCCTGTGATGGAGGGAGAAGACCTCACTCTGCGCTGTTTAACAAAGACGTCCTCCAACCTCCCAGCTGGTTTCTATAAAGATGACTCCTTCATCAGGACTGAGCCTGCAGGTCACATGACCATCCACCATGTTTCCAGGTCTGATGAAGGCCTCTACAAGTGTTACATCAGCAGTGTTGGAGAGTCTCCACCCAGCTGGGTCTCTGTCACAGGTGAGGAGGTTACCTTTGATTTCAGGAGTTCATTCATCCAAATATTCACCTGAGAGCTGGTTCTCTCTACAGAGAAACCAATGACCACAAGACCCCTCCACTTTGATAACAGACTGGTCGTCCACCTGGTGGTGTTCTGTCCGTTCTGCATCTCTACTTTCATCATGGTGTCTTTATATCGACACAGGGCCAAAGGTAACACTCTCAACCCAACTGGTGCTGATGGTTGACAGTTGTCTCTAACAGAACTCTTCAGCTGATCAATTATCTACATTTTCTTTCTAACCTGATAGGAAAATTCCTGCCTGTCGTCGTGGTTCCCATCCGGGCTGAGGATGGAATGGATGAAGACTATGATGATGTCATCACCGCTGCCACCACGGAGCATCAGTTCTGAACTGATCTGAAAATAAGCTCAAATATATAGAGTCCAAAATCAGATACAGAACGCTTCCTAAATTCTAGCTTTCCAGCGACCCAGAGTCTCCACTGTTACAACAATCCCAAATTCATGTGACCCGGCCATCTTCAGTTCTCGTGACCTTTATCTTTAGTTCTTGGCCCCAGCAGTCTTTAGTTCTTGAGGCCTTGGTTCCCCCGGTAGCCATACATGACCACAAGTCCCTAGGTCGTATGCCAGATGTTTTTTTCTCCTCCCCTGCCTATTCCACTGTTTCCCAAATACTTACTTTCGAGTCTCTCCTTCGTACCCCTTCCATCCACCCAGCCTTAAATGGGTAGCCTGACAAGCCAGACCCACATCAAGATGCTGGGTCTGGGAACTCACTATTGGCAGGGCTCAATCCGAGGGGCAGGATAAACAGTTGTCTTTCAAATTCCCTCTGCACGCAATAGGATAGCGCTACAACCAATCAGAGCAACGTTACTTGATAGATTAAACTTTTGCCATATCCTGTCTGAAAACTCTGAACACATCTTCCTTTTTTTAAGAATGTCTTCAGTGCCGTTCTTTGTTCTTTTCTCAAAGAAAAGCTTAACTCCAAGTCTTCCAGAGTCGCGGCCAAAGCCGATTCCAAAGACCAGCAGCAGCAGCAGCAGCCATCTTCTTTGTTTTCAAGTAACAGGGAATTCACGTGGAATCGCCGCAACTCTGCCGTTATGATGTTAAGCCCGCCCACCGACTCTACACACAATGTGATTAGCCTGATTAGAGTTGGGTTTTTCCAGCTCGCAAGCCAACGGAGAATTGCTAGACGACCCCGGCTGCAAATTACATTTGCTGCTGCTAGGGTCGTCTAGATTTCTAGGCTATTAAATGGGGGTACTGTCACGGCTCTGCCGCGAGGACTTTTTGTTGTTAAAATATGAGTTTAGACTGTCAGTGTGACAGTATATTTGTAGTTTCCTTTACTGTATAAGTCTCTAGAGGATTTTATGTTTTGGGGTTTTGCTGTTTCATGTTCTATGATTCATTCATTGTGGTATTTTGAGTTTTCTGTGCTTGTTATGTGACCCTGTAACCCTGCTTGTGTCTGTCCTTTAAGTGGTGCTCCTTGTGTTCAACCTCTTTCTGTTTTCAGATTGTTTTTACAATTTGTATTCCTTGTTGGTGAATGAACAGTTTGCTCTGTAGTTCCTGTTTCCTGCCTGTTGCTGTCTCTGCATTTTAAATCCAAACCTGCACAAACACATGGTGTCATTTCTGATTCTACCACTCGGGGTCGCCCCAGTACTAAATGTTCATCTTTCATTATACTTTATAAAACTGCCCTGTCCTGTCAAGGCCTTCAAGTTACAAGACAATCAAGAAAACAAAAGGAAACACATTAACAACCGGCCACTGTGACAACAGTAACTTAAACTTTAAACTTTATTTACAAAATGTTTTACATTACATTTATATTTTTCTTTTATCCAAAAGCAACTTCCAATAAGTGCATTCAACCGTGACGCCTCAAACTCAGAACAGCAGGAATCGCAAAGAACACGTACATTAACTTCAAATAAGCCAAACTACAAAGAGCCACATGTAAGTGCATTATTTTATATACATATATAACAATTATCTTCATAGCCAGGATGCCCTCTGAAGAGATGTGTAGACTTTCAGCCGTCCTCATGTTAATAAGGGGAACTTGTTCCACCGTTTAGGATCCAGGTTTCGCTGAGTGAGTCCAGTGTACAAAATCAATCAATCAACATTTATTTATACAGCACTTTACAGCAACCAGCAGGTATCCAAAGTGATTTACATCAGGAACCAAGAATATAACAACATATCATACAATAAAAAGACTGAAACATAGAAAACAGTAAAATCAGAAAAGGTTACATAGAAACAGGAGGAGGAGAGGTAAATTGTCACACCACTACTACATATATATAAACAAATGGGTTTGGACCTGAAAAAAGAGCTACATCTGTAATAGTGTGAATATCAGGGGGTGACTTGCTCCAGAGTCTCGGGGCAGATTACCCCCCCCATTGATACCTTGACCTTGGGATTTCTTAAACCAGTAGATTTGAAGACCGCAATGACCGGTTGTGCTCACGCAGGGTTAAAATCTCAGACAAATACTCTGGGGCCAGGCCATTTATGACAACAGGACAACATTACAGACAACAACCGTGAAAGAAAAACACAACATAAGAGAGAGCGAGAGTTTAGAAATGATGCTCAGTGGTGACATCAGGAATGACATCTTCATACTCTCGGTCGACTCCCTCATCATCCTCTCTGGGTGGAGACATCGCCATTGAAACATGCTGCTTCCTTCCTGCTGAGGGACATTAAAATTGTATTTTTTTTAATCAAATGAAGCATGCTGTTATATTATTATATTACGAAAAAGTGACTTTGCAAAAAACAAAATTAGACCGTTATTTCTATTTGGTTGTCTCGTTTTTCTGCAAAGAAACGGCTTTGTTTTTACAAAAAAAGGGCTCGTTATTTGTTTTAAATGGAAAAGAATTGTTACCACAGCTGCTGATGCTCCGGAGAAGGTTGCTGTTTCCTTTGGGCTTCTGTCGACATATGGACACCAGCAGGACGGTGGAGATGCAGTACGGACAGACAACCACCAGGTGGCGTATCAGCGTCAGCACAGACGAAGGCGAGGATACAGCAGAGGTTTCCTCCATATCGCTCCGAGAATCTGAGAAACACACACACCTGGACAGGTAATCATCTAAAACCAGAAACACTTCATCTGATGTGTTAATTATATATATATATATATATATAACAATACACAACATGGCCGCTGTTACAACATTTGGTACGAAACGTCCGAAAGAATACGAGTTGTGCATGAAGGAATCTCCAGACAGCAGCCAAAATGCAGCAACTTCAAGTAAATAAAATGAAAAATACACTGCTGTGGACGTTGTTTACTTTATTAATGCGTTTACTGTGTTAATGGACTGAGGATGGGAGTAGGATTCGGTTTCGGATTCGGCAGAATCTTAACCAGTGGATTTGGTTTTCGGCCGAACCCCAAAAATCTGGATATGGTGCATCCCTAATATACATATAATATATATCCTGAACTTTTGCCCATCCCTTTACATTTATGTACATCCTGCACTGATCCATACAGCCTTTTTTCATCAAACATGATGTATGTCTGTATGAAAAGTCCAAAATGTCAAACAAAAGTAAAAAAAAAAAACGGGCCAAAAACATCCAACTCAATAAAGCTGCGTTGCCGTCCAGGTTTACATATCACAGCATCCTCACCTCTGACAAACAGCCAGCTGGGTGGAGACTCTCCACCTGTGCTGATGTTGCACTTGTAGAGGCCTTCATCAGACCTGGAAACATTGTGGATGGTCATGTGACCATCACGCTCAGTCCTGATGAAGGAGCCATCTTTATAGAAACCAGGCAAGGAGTCCCAGGGTTGGTTTGTTTTGCAGTGCAGCGTGACGTTATCTCCCTCCATCACAGGGCGGCCGGGACTCTGCAGGATTATTTTATCAGTACCTGGAACATGGAGAGAGAGAGAGAAGAGTGTTTGTATGTCCCTCTCTGGTTTTTAGGCAATGTTCACACTCTTTTTTGAAGCTGCCAGCATCTGTTGTTATAATACTTGTTTTTTATTACGGCTCACACCGTAAAAAGAGATGCTGAGAGAGTTGTTTGTATCGCGCGTACCGTAAAAAGAGATGTTGAGGGAGTTGCTCCGCTGCCGGGCGGGAGACTCGCACCAGTACACGCCGCTGTCCGTCTTCTTGGCGGCGTGGATTCTGAAGCCAGAAGGCGAAGCTTCGCCCCATTTCTCGCTGGAGTTCACCAGCATCCCCTCCTTCCCGTCCAGCTTGGTGGCTCTGATGATCCTCCAGCCGTGAGATCGGCTGTTGTTGCCGCAGCTCAGAGACAGACCGTCGTACTCAAACAGCTGAGTGACGTCCGGAGACACCGAGAGGAGAGAGGCCGGCACAGAGTCATCTGGGGACACAAACGCTGGAGTTACAGTGCGTTTATACCACAGAAATAAAATGGGTAGAAGGGGCATCGAACTGGTTGCGTGGTCATTTGATTAGTACACAATAATATGGCAATTGATGTTAGTTGGCATGCCAACATGCATCAATGGCACCATAAACTGTGTCGCAACTCACTGGGAGGAGAGCTGCTCGACCATTGATGCATTCTGTATTGAGCCAAGTACGAGGGACCGTTAGACCCAGGGGCGGCGAACAGTTGGACAGTTAGACCCAGTAGAGGCCGGTCAGTGGACAGTTAGACCCAGTGGTGGCCGGTCAGTGGACAGTTAGACCCAGTGGTGGCTGGTCAGTGGACAGTTAGACCCAGTGGTGGCCGGTCAGTGGACAGTTAGACCCAGTCGCGGCAGGTCAGTGGACAGTTAGACCCAGTGGTGGCAGGTCAGTGGACAGTTAGACCCAGTGGCTACATTGATTGCCACCAATCTTATTTTGTTGTGTTCATACAATGACAATAAAGCATCTTAAATCTTGAAAGCATGCCAGAACCAGCCAGCCAGCCAGCGGACAACATGTTAGTTGGCTAATGTTAGCCGCCCCCTCCCCACATTATACACAGAAAATGAGCCGAATAAAGCTGTCACTCAGCTGGGGATAGAAGTTGTGTGGATGAAAAATGTATTTGACTCATTTAGCGGCTGGCTCTCTGCCTCATAACGTTACTACTCTACTGCTCGTTTGTCCGTTACTGCAAAACCTCAGCTCCGCCACTTGGCAGAATTTGTCTTATACAGAGGTTTTTACATAACCATGGAAATGGTACACATAAAAATAGCTGCTGCTCTGACCGTTGTGCTCAGTGATTTGAATGGAAAATACTTTGAACCATTCTTTTATCAAATGGCCCATAAGGAAAATTGTAGCCGTGTAAGTGTGTAAAGTTTGACTCTTTACCTTTCATCAGCATCCAGCTGGGTGGAGACTCTTCATTGCCGACTTTACATTTGTAGAATCCTTCACCCGACCTGGAGAAACGACGGAGGGTCCAATAACCTTCAGGCCCTTTCCCGATGGAGACGCCATCTTTATAGAACTCAGCTGGGAGGGCGGACGATTTCCTTTTAATGCAGCTCAGCGTGACGTCTTCTCCCTCCGTCACAGGGAGGACTGGACTCTGCAGGATCACTGGTCCACCTCAACACAGAGACAAACTACAGCATGTCATCCATTCACACACAGCTTCATCAATACTGACTCCACAGTCTGATCTAAACAAAGAGAAACGTGTTTGAATCTACAACTACATGCTGAATGTCAGAGGATACATATAACTACACAAACAAAGATTAATTAAAAAGACAAATTTTTTCAGGACCCCTGGGTGACCTTTTTCAACGTGCAGGGTAAAACCAATAAGTTAAAAGATGAACGTTTCAGTGACATGCGAGACAAGAATGTGACTTGAACCCCAGTCTCCTGGGTGTGTTGTTTGTTAGTCTCTCTGACCGGACCGGCAAATCGAAGGAGAAACCCTACATATTTCATGTAATTAAAAAAATAGAAACATCAGGCAGCCTCTCTTTTTATAACCCTAACTAAGTTGGCATCACTTTTAACGTTCTAGGTATCTCTTTGGAGTAATTTTTTAAGGTGCAGGGTAAAACCAATATGTTAGGTTTTGGAAAAGATTGTGGGTGGACCTCTGAATTTCTGTAACTACGCACTGCGCTTTCAGTTTCATCCGAGGAATCACTTCATATAAATATGTTGGAGAGTTTCTGTGTGTTCCTCGTTTTGCTGATTTAGTTTCATGAACACAAATGTTTTTGTAATGTAAAAAATTGCTTTTTAATTGAACTCTCTGATGTCTAACAACTTAACTGTTATTTGTTTGCAGGCAGCACTTTACCAACTGTATCTGGCACAGTTTGTGCCCATCTTTTCAGACTGGCGACGCCGCCGTCATTGTGGTTTGTTGTTCCTTTAATAGTTAAAGGTTTCTTAATGTTTGAATCATCGTACCGACCTCAGTCACTTCCTTTTAAAGTCTTCACTTCCTTTTAAAACAACTCGTATGAACCATAAAAGTTCTGTTACCGGCAGAGACAGAGTATATGGTTCTCATGTTGACTCCACGTGCTAGAAGAGTTGTATTTATTTAACAACCAGGGCTGAAAAAAAAATTTGGAAAGAAGCACTCAAAATGTCTTTTCAAAAAAATGTCCAAACCCCCCACCAAACACTTAAAAAAATGCCAACAATTTTGATAAACGAGTCAAAAGTGTCACAAAAAGCACCATAAGCTTTGAGAAATATGCAAAGTGTCAGAAAAGAATTGCCAAAAACGTGTGAAAAAGTGGGGAAAATTTGAAAAAAATTGGAAAATAATTGGAAAAAAAATTTGGAAAAAAATTGGAAAAAATGGAAAAAAAATGGAAAAAAATGGGGGGGAAATGGGAAAAAAATGCCAAAAACATCACAAACAGCATCAAAAATGTTATCAAACTAGTCAAAAACGTTGAAAATAGCACAACATTGAGTAAAAAACATCACTAACACTTTGAAAAATGTGTCCAAAACATAGTTTTAAGTGCCATAATCATAAAAAACCCGCCAAAACATCGTCAATAGCTCACGTCCAATAAAGTGGCAGTTAGTATGGTATGAAAACAGTCTCATAAAAATTTGAAACTTGTGAAACACAATTCATGAATGAATGCAGAGTGATTCGTATCTGTTAATGTGTATCTGTATGTCCGTCTGTTTCATGTCTATTTTTGTGGATCCTTTTGAGAGTTTTTCGGCGTTGTGTGGTCACAAACAACTTGTGTCTCAAGTGGCGATCCCAGCGCTCTCCAGTAGATAAGGCGCTAATGCAACACCATTGGATGCCAACCGCATTTAACCTACATGAAGACAATGAAGAAGCCTTGTCAGATAGGTCGGATACGGTTGGCCTAGAATCTGCTTTACGTTCCTCCAGGTGCGTTGATATTATTAGGACTTATCGTCAAATAAATTACAACAGTATCCACACAAATAAAAGGTAATTCACAAATACATTTCTATTGAAAAATACTTGATTTACAAATGATGAAATATGAGCTCCAAATTAGACAGACGGAAATAAATACGCTAGACTGGATGCCAGCCAAACCTAGCCCCGCCCACAACATTTGAGGTCGGGAAGTTCGGTCTGGACTTGATCCGTTGTGGAGCAACTATACTCCAACCAGAGCTGTTTGGACCAATCAAATTGTCAGGGGGTGGGCTTTATACGATGATAGACAGATGATCAACAGTAAAGTCAACCACGTCACTAAAAAGTGCTTGGGTTGAATTTGTTTACAACAAAGATGGCCACAGCTGGAGAATTGAGATGTGTAGATTTCGCCATTGCATCTGTTATAGAAGATATCGACACCGCATTCATTTTAAAAGAGGAACAGAGAACCGCGATCAAGGCATTTGTCGCATTTGTCTTCCTACGGGATTCGGCAAAAGTTTAATTTCTCAGCTGGCTCTGATGGGAGCTACGAAGATGGGGCGCGTACGTTACATACTCCATTACTCTGATTGGTTGTAGGTCTATCCGTTGCTCTGATTGGTTGTAGGTCTATCCAATTGAGTGCAGAGGCATTTTCTTTCCTGGTTCGGTTGAAAGATGCCCCGTAATCACAGCCCAAAGGAGCAGAATCAGACTCAGTGTTTTTGCAGCTGCGTGAAATAGGAAGAAGAGGAACTAGGTACTGTCAGGGCATGCCCTCATACTCTGCTTCTGACTGGCTAGTAGTCCTTACCTAGCTACTGAGCATGTGCAACTCCCAACAAAGATGGAACAGAAGTGAGATGTCTCACTCTGTAGCTAAAACAGAGAGCTCAACACACAGGGTGAAAAGAGGAGCTGCAGCAATGTGCATTACGACAAAAATATGGTGTTTTCTGAATATTAAACCACATAAACCTATTCTGGTTCAACCTCTAAATACAATTATGAACCTGAAAATGAGCATAATATGAGCACTTTAAAAAACAGCTTTAATTTAAATCTGTGATATCTAACAACTTAACTTGTCTCGTATAACTTAACTTAACTAACTTAACTAACTGCAAAGTTATTTGTGTGCAGGCAGCACTTTACCAACTGTACCTTTCACAGTTTGTGGCCATCTTTTCAGACTGGCGTAGTCATTGTGGTTTGTAGTTCCTTTAATAGTTAACGGTTTCTTAATGTTTGAATCATCATACCAACCTTCAGTCACTTCCTTTTAAATCAACTCCTATAAATCATAAAAGCATCAGTTACTGGCAGAGACAGAGTATATGGTTCTCATGTTGACTCCATGTGCTAGAAGAGTTGAATTTATTTAACGACCAGTGCTAGAAGAGTTGAATTTATTTAACGACCAGCGCTGAAAAGAAATGTTGAAAAAAGGCGCCCAAAATTTCTTTAACAAACAAAACGTGAAAGAAATGTTACAAAATTGTCCAAATCCCCCACCAAACACTTCAAAAAATGCAGAAAACCAAAACATTATCAAAAGCTAAAAAAAATCCAATAAAGTGGCCTTGCTCTGATGACTCTTCAGTGTATCACATCAGAGCGAAGCATAAGAATTTGCAACTCGTGAAACACAATTCACAAATGAATGCAAAGTGATTTGTATTAGGGATGCACCGAATGCAGATTTTTGGGCTTCGGCCGAATACTACTGATTAAGATTCTGCAGAATCCGAAACGAATACCGAATCCTACTCCCATCCTCAGTCCATTAACACAGTAAACACATTAATGAATTAAACAACATCCACAGCAGTATATTTTTCATTTTATTTTATTTAAACTGTAAAAAAAAAAAAGAATGGGCAACATTATGCCAGGAAGACAAGTGAGAAAAACTATTTTGACAATTACCATAGGCCTGTGTTTAACCTATCTCAAGATCCTATCAATATCCAAAATATTAGCCTTTTAGATTTATAATCCCATAAAGTAGGCAAAAGTTTTAAGCTGTGACTGTCCTTCCTTTGCTGTACCTGAAGTTGCTGCATTTTGGCTGCTGTCTGTAGATTCCGTAATTGTACGTAGTCGTAATCGTCACCTTTATTGTTGTCACATAGTCACAAGTACTAGCGAAATTATCAATCAACCTGACCATACATATACAAACATACAATATACAATGGGGTAGACAGGACAGGAAGACAGGGTATTAAGGAAAAGAATACAGCATGACATCAGGATAGGTGAGGAGAAAAAAAAGGCAACTCCCAGACTGTGCCCCTATAGGAGTACAGTCTGGGAACAGGAAAAAAACACCTCAGCAACATAAGCACATAACCAGTACAAGGGCACACGAGACATGCAATGGGGAAAGGGGTGTTGGGGTTGAGGTAAACCAGCACAGGCAAGCAGCCATCCGGTCCTGCAGCCATAACGGCGCTGGTTACAGACCCGCCCGCCTGACTGGGGGTACAAAGCGGAGAAGGCGCTGGATGGGGGCTGGGTGTGATTGCATATCTGTATATATGTAAGAGTTTGTGTGTGTGTAGGCCTGAGTAGTCAAACTGCGTCTGGCCCCGTAATCTCGCTGTCTCAGTCCGCATCGATTGTCTACGATGAATACCACAGTCAGTTGCCGTAGATCCGAAACAGGACCCAGTCCAAAATCAACAATCAGCAGTGTCTGTGAGAAGTCAACGTAGCAAAGTGTGCTCCACTGCAGTGCTCCAGGGGGAATGATTATTCAACACCGGCCTCGGCCAAGGCCAGCGCTGGTTCAGGGAGCCGAAAAGATAAGATTGGAATTTGTTTTGTCTTGGGGCCAGAGCCGCAGTTAGTCACTCTCCACGTCTATGAAATGTCCCCTCCGGTCTCCGCATCGATCAAATTTCCTTGCCAAAGCCGTGAGTTTCCCCGAGATGTTGTCCAGCCTATCCAGAGCTGACAGTCTCTCCAAGATGGTATCCAATGTGTGGCTCATGGTGTTCATAGTCCCAATCTGAGTTCCGACAGCTCTGCCCACAGCTTCAACCATAAAGGGCAGCCTGGTATTTTGCTCGGTTCTTGTCTTTGAATTTTTCGATAAACCAGGGCAATGCCTGAGCCAATCAGCAAAAGACCTGTTATCATGGTTCCGAATAGGTAGATATCCTCAATATCCTCCACGGAAAGAACCGCCAGACACACGATCCGCCACCTCTCCCACGCGTCCATCGTGTAGCCAGCTGCGAACGTTCCGGCAGGGCAGTCAGGTTCCCCCGAACCCGAGCTTCTCGTCGAGAAGATTGTGTCAATTGCGCCAAGAGACCAGTTGATCAAATCCATAATTCTTGGTTTAGGAGCAGTGCAGAGAGAGAGACTCTCCAAGTACACAGAGACAAAGACTAGACGAGAGCAAAGCAGGGCAGGCAACGGGAGGAGAGGGAGAAATGCGACCGCCTTCACAGAGAGCCAAAACGAAGAAGCATCCTTCATGCACAACTTGTATTCTTTCGGATGTTTCATACCAAATGTTGTAACAGCGGCCATGTTGTGTATAGTTTAGGGTCTTCACCACCACGAAACAAATCGGAATTGCAAATTGAACATGTAGCTGGACATGAACGGCCTTCTTTTGACTGAAAGTACTGCCAAATAACAACTTTTTCTGCTCACAAGTTCCATTTCGACTTTCTCACAGCCTACTGCATTGAACGCTCCACCTACGTAAACACCTTCCCGTAATCAACGACGCCGTCATTACAACGACCAGCGTAGCGCGCCTAGAGCAAGCGTAGGGTTCGGTGGAAAACAATTCTAAGGTTTGGCAGAAACCGAACCTCGTCAAAATGGCCAATATTAAATTCAATTTAACCTACATGAAGACGATGAAGACGCGATGGGTCACAGACGGTTGGCCTAGAACAGGGGTCATCAACTACATTTTTTCAAGGGCCAGAATTTTTCTAAGCAGACACTCTGGGGGCCGGACTTTCAAATAAAGAAAATAAAATTATACCTAATACGCCTATTCTTGTTCGAAAATTTGTGAATGGACTGATAAGCAGGCTCTGCACTCTCATGTATGCCTCATTTACAATGAAATATGCTGTTGCAAAATAATACAACCAGCATCATCGTCATCAAGAATGAAGAACTCGAACATAACGATTGCGTCATTCACGTGCATATTAGCCACATGTATCTGTTTTAGTCTTATAATAGCCTACCTCCATAGATTTACCGCTCCAGTGGAGAGTTTGGTTTGTTCAGCCAGCAGTGAGGTTTACAAGAATTTGTCAAAATTTCCAGATTCCCAGTAAACTAAAGATAAACAGTTAGACTAAAAACCGACAGCTTTTATTTTAGCTTGTTTGTAAAAATTAGCTATTTGCAGAGTAGACCTGTGTTAGCGTAAAACAGCGCAGTGGACAAGAGTGGACAGCGCAGACAGAGCAGATTGATATATCACTTTCTACATGTTAATGCCGGTCTACACAGGTGAGTGCATTGACTTTTTACTCACTACAGTTTTATTGTAGCCTATTTACAGAAAAGAGACTAGCGTGAGTTCATCTGCCCCAGCAGGCGTTGAAAATCCTCTCTGTATTCCCACAAAATCCTTTATTATCAGACCACTTCTTAATAACTTTCGAATTCTTAATACCCGATTATACGAAATTAGATAAAAGCTTCTACACTAGATGCCTATCTTACAGTGCTATAGCTAAATTTAAGGAAGATATTTCAACAGCACTAAACTCATTACCGTGCTTTAATACAACAGAGGACCTTTATGTAAACTTTAGTCCCTCTCAAATTGACAATTGTGTAGATGGTGCTACGGCCTGCCTACGGACGACTTTAGACTCTGTTGCTCCCATCAAAAAGAAGACGATGAAGCAAAGAAAACTAGCACCTTGGTATAACTCCCAAACTCGCAAATTAAAGCAAATTTCGCGAAAACTTGAAAGTAAATTGCGTTCCACCAAACTGGAAGAATCTCGTTTGGATTGGCAAGACCTGAAAACCTATAGGAAGGCCCTCAGAAATACTAGATCAGACTATAACTCATCATTAATAGAAGAAAACAAGAACAACCCAAGGTTTCTTTTCAGCACTGTAGCCAGGCCGACAGAGAGTCACAGCTCTAGTGAGCCTTCTATTCCTCTAGCACTGAGTAGTGATGACTTCATGAGCTTCTTTAATGATAAAATTATAACAATTAGAGATAAAATTAATCACCTTTTACACTCAACTTCTAACGGTTCACCTCTAAACGCAGAGTCGCTAGAAATAACGACTAGTCTCGACATATACTTAGACTGCTTTTATTCTATAGACCTTCAACAATTAAAGGTAAAGGTATCTTCAGCTAAGCCATCTACCTGTCTCTTAGACCCCATCCCAACGAGGCTACTCAAAGAAGCGCTACCCATGGTTAAAAATTCACTACTAGATATGATCAATATGTCTCTATTAACAGGTTATGTACCGCAGTCCTTTAAAATAGCTGTGATAAAACCTCTTCTGAAAAAAACACCCTCGATCCTGAGGTCTTAGCAAACTATAGACCTATATCTAACCTTCCCTTTCTCTCCAAGATCCTTGAGAAGGTAGTTGCTAATCAGTTATGTGATTTTCTCTATAGCAACAGTTTATTTGAAGACTTTCAATCAGGATTTAGAAAGCATCATAGCACAGAGACAGCACTGGTGAAAATTACTAACGATGTTCTAACTGCTGCAGACAAAGGACTTGTCTCCATTCTTGTTTTACTAGATCTTAGTGCTGCATTTGACACTATTGACCATACCATCCTGTTACAGAGATTGGAAAACTTAGTCGGCATTAAAGGAATCGCTCTAAGCTGGTTTAAGTCCTATTTCTCTGATCGATCTTAATTTGTTAATGTTAACGATAAATCCTCCAAGTACGCTAAAGTTAGCCATGGCGTTCCTCAAGGCTCAGTGCTTGGACCAATTTTATTTTCCTTATATATGCTTCCTCTAGGAAATATTATTAGGAAACACTCAATTAACTTTCACTGTTATGCGGATGACACCCAATTATACTTGTCAATCAAACCAGACGAAACCAGTCAGTTAGCTAAACTTCAAGCATGTATTAAAGATATAAAATCCTGGATGACCTATAATTTTCTGATGTTAAACTCTAACAAAACTGAAGTTATTGTGCTGGGCCCTAAACACCTCTGAACTTCATTATCTAAATATATAGCTACTCTGGATGGTATTGCCCTGGCCTCCAGCACTACTGTCAGAAGTCTAGGAGTTATTTTGATCAGGACATATCCTTTAACGCCCATCTAAAACAAACCTCAAGAACAGCCTCTTTTCATCTTTGTAAAATTGCCAAAATTAGTGGCAAAAATGGCTCTGCATTATTTGTGCATTTTGTTTCACGAGTTGTTAGAGTGTTTTTGTAGCTGCTTGAAACAGGAAGAAGAGGAAGTATTGGTGTAGTCTGTGATTGTCTTACCGATGACGGTGATGTTGACGACGTTGCTGCTGTCTCCGTGTCTGGACTGACACCAGTACACGCCGCTGTCCGTGGTCTTGGCCGTGCCGATGTCACAGGAAGACGAAGACTTGGCTCCCCAGCCCAACTCACACTGGCTCAGATTCCAGCTGGGAACAGTATAGTTTATAGTTTAGTAATCATCTAAAAAAACGGGTCAAACTCAACCTGGCCCCTCGTAAACTGGGTTCTGGGCAGCAATTAATTCAATAAATGTGTGTGTGTGTGTGTGTGTGTGTGTGTGTGTGTGTGTGTGTGTGTGTGTGTGTGTGTGTGTGTGTGTGTGTGTGTATGGTTTTTGTTGGTGATTCTCTCATTTTTTTATGTTTTTGTTGCTTCTTCAGATGTTTTGCAAATGTTTTCGTCAATTTTAACACTTTTTACCCTTTTTTTGAAAACCTAATTTGGCTAGTTGTGCGCCAGACCAAAAAGACAGGAAACTGTTTTCAAACTGTAATTACGCGACACGCAGAGCAGAATTTGGGGCAGACTTTTCCAACATTGAGACTCAGAAATTCCCCCAGAATCGCAGAGTGGGTCGAACATAATTTTAACAGCAATGATTAGAATAAATGAAAAGGCATTTTAGGTGTCGCAGTAATGCAGCTCTTTTCACTCAAACTATATCGCTACTTTTAACATTTTTCAAACATTTTCTGCTTACAACAAACGTAAAGGAAACATTATCATGAAGGTGTCAGTAATGCCAAGTATTCAGTTTTTGTTGGTAAACTGACCTGCTGGTGGTGTATCTCCACGCCGTCCAATCACCACAGTCCACCGACAGTTTCTCATATTCAAAATGCTGCGATCTGCTGGGAGAGATGGTCACAGAGACTGGGAGAGAGAGACACAAAGAGAGAGAGACAGAGACAGAGAGAGAGAGAGAGGTAGAGAGAGACAGAGACAGAAAGAGAGAGAGACAAAGAGAGGTAGAGAGAGAAGGAGAGAGGGAGAGAGAGAGAGAGAGACAGAGAGAGAGATACAGAGACAGAAAGAGAGAGAGAACGAGACAAAGAGAGACAGACAGAGAGAGGTAGAGAGACAGAGAGAGAGAGAGAAGACAAAGGGAGAGAGAGAGAGAGAGAGAGAGAGACAAAGAGACAGAGACAGAGAGAGCGAGACAAAGAGAGGTAGAGAGAGACAGAGAGAGAGAGAGAGAGAGAGAGAGAGAGACAAAGAGACAGAGACAGAGAGACAAAGAGAGGTAGAGAGAGACAGAGACAAAGAGAGGTAGAGAGAGACAGAGACAGAGACAGAGAGAGAGAGCGAGACAAAGAGAGAGAGAGAGAGAGAGACAGAGAGAGAGACAGAGAGAGAGAGAGATAAAGAGAGGTAGAGAGAGAAAGAGACAAAAAAAGCATCAAAAGGTATCAAAAAAGCATTTAAAGCGATCAAACAAGGTGTCAGAAAAAGCATGAAGAAAATGTAAAAAAAAAAAAGTTTCAGGTAAGTGTCCAAAGCATCAACAAAGCATACCAAAAAGACATTTAAAAAGTCTCAAAGAAAGAGTTGATGGTGACTGATACTGTTACTGTTACTGGAGACCACAAAGCAGGTGGTGTGTTTGTTGCTTTCTACACACTTAACAACACATCAACAAGCAATTGTTTAATCAACAATTGCTTTTCCGGCTACTGATTAAATGGTGAAAGGGTTTGAGATGAGCAAAATTGTCTTCAGCCAGACAGGATGTGGTAAGCTACGCGGGTGTGGGCGCCAACCAACACACACCACACACACACACAGACACACAGACACACACAGACAGAGAAACAGAGACACACAGACAGAGAAAAAGAGACACACACACACACATACAGACACACACAGACACACACAGAGAAACAGAGACACACACATACACACAGAAACAGAGACACACAGAGACACACACACACACACACACAGACACACACACACACACACAGACAGAGAAACAGAGACACACAGACAGAGAAACAGAGACACACACATACAAAAAAAAAACACACACACAGAAACAGAGACACACAGAGACACACACACAGACACACACAGACAGATACACACACACACAGACAGACACAGACACACACGCACACACACACACACGCACACACACACACACACACACACACACACACACACAGGAGGCTGGAAACTTACCTCGAGCTGGGAGAGTCGTCTGGTAGAAGCTGAACAACACTGAAACAACGAGATAAAGTCAGTTCTGTGAACACTCTGCTTCGTACATATCTGTTCAAAAATGTATTATAACTTCACAGAAAACATGTCAGCGTCTTGATTTCCTTTGTGGCTAAACAGTTCAAGCGATGCTCGATAAATGTTTGAACTAGTTAGCTTAAAGTAACTAGTCGTAACTAGTCGTGCACCAAACCCAAACACAGTGACACTGGACACATGAATTTGGCAAATTTTGCGTAAGTCTCTCTTCTCTATACGTGACTTTTGTTTGGTTTTCTGATAATAAATTTGTACTGAAGTTGTCTCTACTCACAGAGGAAAAGACGCGGTGCCTTCATGGTGTCTGTCCGGCGGCCGAAGCTTCAGGGACCGTCTGGCTGCAGCGAGGATGAGAACTTCCTGTTAAATCAACCACAGAGAGGCGGGCGGCATGCAACCTCTGCACAAACGAGAGTTGAAACTTCTTTATTCTATATGAAACTTTACACAGACAGGGTGTGTGTGTGTGTGTGAGTGGGGGGGCGTTGTCTTGGCAACGCAGCTGATTTCCTGTTGTAAGCTGTAGCCCTCATTAATAAATCATCCGTCCGTCTGCATGGCTTTAATTTTAAAATGTACAAAACTCTCTTTTAGATTTCACGAGAACATTTTTTGTAATTTTATTTTTTGAGGGGGGTTACAAATGTGAGTAATTTGTGTCTTTATTTCCTTGGTTTGTTTGTTTTATTTTTGGGATTTTCAAGGAAATGGATTGTGATCCTGGTAAGCTGCACATCTTCACTTTCGAAAGCATAATCCATATTATTCACATGACATGCACAACTATGCAAGTGGAAAAGCAAGCGCCCTATGCAAGCGTCCTACGCAAGCGGAAACGCCGGAAACGCAAGCGCCCTATGCAAGCAGCCTATGCAAGCGCCCTATGCAAGCGCCCTATGCAAGCAGCCTATGCAAGCAGCCTATGCAAGCGCCCTATGCAAGCAGCCTATGCAAGCTCTATGCAAGTGGCCTACGCAAGCGGAAACGCAAGCGGCCTACGCAAGCGCTCTATGCAAGTGGCCTATGCGAGCAGAAATGCAAGCGGCTCATACTAACGGAAACGCAAGTCGCCTATGCAAACGGAAACGCCAAGCGACCTATGCAAGCGGAACGCAAGCAGCCTACGCAAGTGACCTACGCAAGTGACCTACGCAAAGCGGCCTATGCAAGCAGAAACGCAAGCTGCCTATGCAAGTGACCTACGCAAGCCGCTTATTTCAAGCGGCCTATTCAAGCGACCTATCCAAGCGACCTATGCAAGCCGCTTATGCCAGCGGCCTATGCAAGCGCCCTATTTCAAGCCGCCTATGCAAGCGGCCTATGCAAGCAGAAACAAAGGCGGCCTATGCAAACGGAAACACAAGTGGCCTACGCAAGCAATGGTATGGGGAGAGCCGGAATTGCCGCGCTGCGCTCAAAGTTCAAATTATTTCAAATTTGACCTTGTTGCTGCTGACATTTGAAGACACAATCAATACTGTATACCTGCCCTCTGCTCTGCACCCTAAGACATGATATTACCGCGGATCATATGTAGGCGGCCTAAGAGACCCGCGGGACTGTCATAATGACATTACTGTCTTTAAGACGCTCGGTTTAAAGCTACAGTGGAGATTTTTATATCGTATTAAACTAGAAGGGAAGGGCTCTGAAGTTAAGCAGGATTTTCTGCGGGAAAAACTAGCATGGTCATTTTCAGGATGGCTTGGATCTTTGGTTTTAGGAACACTAAATAAAAGCAATTTTTCTCGCCGCTCACTGACTGTAGGAGTTGCAAAAAATTATATTTTTATTATCATACACGTTAGAGGGTTCCTTGTACAAATGAAAGCAGCGCTATACTCTTTGCATCTCGCACCGCTCGGAATTTCCGCCGAGCGCTGCACTCAAAGTTCAAATTACACATTACCAACTTTGACCTCATTGCTGCTGACCTTTCAAGGCGCAATCAAAACCGTATACCTGCGCTATTTTTTATTATTGTACAAGGTTAGAGGGTTCCTTGTACAGTTTAAAGCAGAAGTTCTTTGAGAGTCTCTTTCATATCCAAGTGAAGTTGGTATTATAACTGATATATCCAGAATCGGATCCATATTCAATTACATATTTTTCATAGTATCAAATCATAACGAGTTATCTCAACATAACTTTACAGATAGAGTAGGTTTAGACCACACTCTATAATTTACAAAGACCCAACAATCCCAGTAATTCCCCCAAGAGCAAGCATTCAGTGCGACAGTGGTGAGGAAAAACTTTTTTTCAGGGAGAAACCTGGGACAGACCCAGACTCTTGGTAGGTGGTGTCTGACGGTGTCGGTTGGGGGTGTGATGAACAATGGCAATAATAGTCACAATAAAGATAATGGAATTATCACTAGAAATAGTTGTAATAGTTCATGGTGTAGCAGGGCACTGCGGGGCACTACAGGGTGTAGCATTGGCAATACCCAGCCCAAATAAAGTTACTGCCATCACTGCAATTATAAGTTGTATAAACTGGTTTCCGTTCACCACTGTGGTTGGTGGTTGGTGGTTACTGGCTGCAGCGCGGTGCGAGCTGCGAGGAAAAAGACTATAGACACAGCAGAGCAAACAGGAAACTTGCTGTGTTTGTGTGAAATGAAATGAAAGGTTAAAGATGTCTGCCTTTTGTATCTTATTATTAGTTTGCATACCTTTTAAAGGAAAAGAAAATAAATCTTTTAAAATACCACAATAACATTTGGTTCTTGTCTACGTCACAGTGCTATGAACATCGGCCTCCCTTTCTAATCTGCTCGGTTAAGATCATCCGTGTATTTTTTTTGCAAAAAGTAATAAAGACTCAAACCGGTTTATCTCATCTCTTAACCTCTATACTTGAATAAGCAAAAGAATAAGTATATGGTTTGTCATAGAATCTGAAAAATTGGAATATGTGTACATAAGATTCTGAACACTAATAAAATACAAATAAAAAATAAAAAGACTCAAACCGATGACTCTCAGGTATCGTTCGGGTGAACATAAGAATGTTTTCTAAACTGATCTTTCCAAATACAAAATGAGCGAAAGAAAAGAAAGTCTTCTTCATGAATACCGACGTCAACGAGGAACTGGATTTAAACTATTGGAACCCAACGCTATAATGAATTTCCATGATTTCAACTCAATGTTTAACCCTTGTGTTGTCTAAATGTCTATATCAGAAATATATGTTTCTTTTTAACTGCCTAATTTGGATTACCCAAAAAAATAACACAGATGATTCCACACATCGCGCTTCTCAAGTACGACAAAAGATGGGATCTCTACTTTCATTGAATTTTGGGTGTTTTGTAAATTTTTTTGTTAATTTGAAAAAAATAAAACTGAAATGTTTTGAAACATTATTCCTTGACTGAACGTTGACCTTCCTTTAATTTTTTTAAAAAAAAAAAAAAAAAAAAAATTTAATTTTTTTTTTTTTTTTTTTTTTTTTTTTTTTAAAAAAAAAAAAAAAAAAAAAAAAAAAAAAAAAAAAAAAAAAATTTTTTTTTTTTTTTTTTTTTTTTTTTTTTTTATGGGGGGACATTTCCCACTCTATACCAATACGTAACTACCACACGGTCAGTCTCTGCCCTGTCACTGCAAGCCTTTCATGCTTATACATCCCTTAGTACGGTCATGTGGATTTTTTATTTAGAATCTTTTCTTTTATTGTCCATATTATTCATGTAGATTTGTCATTTTATCATGCTGTTTATGATGTATGTGTATTTTGTGTGTGATGTCTTTAAGCTACTGGGACCATCTATCTATCTATCTATTTATCTATCTATCTAAATGAAAGGAAAAGGTGCTTTTTCTTAAAAGACAAGGTCACTTTGTAACTTTATTTAAATTCT
>NC_053125.1:30127014-30149514 GCF_010015445.1 Perca fluviatilis | reverse complement strand
TCGTGGCTTTAAAGTCAATAAAACACGCCTACAGCCCACAGTCCCAGTTCAGGGGGCTGCAGCCTTCGAAGCTCAAGAAGTCCGAACCCAGCGGTCTCCAAAAGGAGACGGTCTGGTCTGCAGAGCATTTCCCACTCCTGTCACCTGACTGGTCGGCCAGATAACAAAACATCTTCAAACCTTTGAGCAGAGCAGCCTATCCCATCATTCATCAGGGTCATTGGATAGGCTGCTATCACGTGCCAACAAGTTATAAGACACAGACGGAGGCGGCCATTTCGTGCTTGTACTTAAGGGCTGAAACGCGTAGACATTTAATGACTTTAAAGATCTTTTTTGGAGGGGCATTTCCAGCCTTTATTTTGATAGGACAGATGAAGACATGAAAGGAGAGAGAGCGAGGGAATAACATGCAGCAAAGGGCAGCAAGTCGGAGATGAAGCCGGCCCGCTGCGTCTAGGAGTAAACCTTTATATATTGGCGCCCGCTCTACCAACTGAGCTATCCAGGCGCCACATTTAATCACTTTAAAGCATAGATATAAACACGTAGATACCGCGTTCGGTTGTGTGAGATGCATCTGTGCCTCCGCCAATTTGGGACAGACATCTGACCCACTAGACCACAAAGACTCGTAGAAAAAGACTTTTGAAGCTAAAAAGAAATTAAAGGCATTTTAAATGTTGCCCTCTCTAGTGCTAGCCTGGTCCTACCAGACTCTGGTACACTAGCCTGGTCCTACCAGACTCTGGTACACTAACCTGGTCCTACCAGACTCTGGTAGACTAGCCTGGTCCTACCAGACTCTGGTACACTAACCTGGTCCTACCACACTCTGGTACACTAGCCTGGTCCTACCAGACTCTGGTACACTAGCCTGGCCCTGCCAGACTCTGGTACACTAGCCTGGTCATGCCCGACTCTGGTACACTAGCCTGGTCCTGCCAGACTCTGGTACACTAGCCTGGTCCTGCCAGACTCTGGTACATTTCATTTGTACAGAGAGTCTGGCCACTCCCCATTGACAAGTGTTAACTTCCTGAAGGGGGGTACTCTGTTGAAGTTTAAAACTATTTGATCTGCCCAGAGCCACACTGGATCTGCCATAACCAATCGCTAACATTTGGTATTGACGTCAGCTTAGCATCGCTAGCGTTATCCTTAGGCAACTCCTTCACCGCTAACGGAGCTGGAAAATCAAAATGTTGGTGAGGAGGGCCACAACATCATGGCCACTGACAAAACTCAGCAAAGTTTGTTCTTGTTCGGGCTTTAATTTCTGGATATTCAGCAGTTTCCTTCAACCTTCTTTTAAACTAGTTATCCAAACAAGAAGCACACCAACGTTTTGGGGAGTCCGGGGAAGTTTGCTAGCTCATCCACTTGGTTTCTAGCTACTGGCACCACGTTGGTTTGTTGAGAGTTTGGTTCTTACCAACGGTGCTGGGGCTGAGGGTCTTTATGGTGATCTCCGCTCCAATCAGACCAAAGAGGAGTGGCTGGAAGACATCCCAGGACTGGCCCACCATGGCTGCCACCGGAGCCTGGAAATAAACATATCCATTCAACTTAAAAACTCTAACCATTAAAACACGTGCTGACACTGGTTGAACAGGTCTAGGGCCGCTCGAATATAGAAAAAAATCATAATTATTTTGGTCAATATTGAATTCAAGAGTGTTAACAGAATTACTTGTTGACTTTTGGAAGGATGTTGCATTTATTAAAGTTAAAAAACAGTTAAACAGTTGAACAAATCAATGGTGAGAACACCTTCATACTTTTCCTGTTTGAACATTTGAATTCCCCTTAAAACAAATATTAGTAAAAATATATTCAAATGTAAACTGAGCGAGCTTAGCCTTCGTGAAGTTTTATTCAAAACACAAAGACAAAAAAATAAGTTTACCTGCCAAACGTAATGTACAAAATAATCATTTGTCTCGATTTCATTGTTCTTCATAATTCGATGAACTGTGCAGCCCTAAACAGGTGTGAATCCAGGAGTTTAATCCTGATTAAAGTAATTCTGAAGCGTGTTACCTTGTCGGTCTTCCAGCCCAGAGCAGCCAGGAAGGCAAGCACCAGCGTAGAGAGACCGCCGGCTCCGGCAAAACCAATAACGTGACTGAAGAACACCGAGAATATGGACAGACCCAACAGCATGAGAGTCCTCTTCAACACCAGGTCCTCCTGCACACAACATTCAAACAATTTAATGACATTTACATTTAATCCTCCTGTTGTCCTCATGTTTACAAAAACTTAATCAGAACTATGACAAAAGAACCTTGAAAAAAGTGACAAATGTTGGAAAAAGCTACAAAAACATCACTAAAAAAATGCCAAGAAAGTGACAAAAAAATTTGAAAGAAATCGACAAAAACATTTATTTATTTTTTAATCGCTGAAAAAAGTGACAAAAAAATCGGCAAATGTGACCAAAAAAACATCAAAAACATTGCCAGAGGTGACAAAAAATTGTGAAAAAGTGAGAGAAAAAACAAGCCACAAAAAACTTTTTAAAAAATTTACAAAAACATAATTTAAAGAACACCCCAAAATTGACAAACAAATCCTGAAAAGTGACAAAAAAACCCCATCAAAAACATCGGCAAAGGTGACAAAAACTTGTTAAAAAATTTACAAAAACATCCCTAAAAAAATGAAATTTGATAAAATCGAGAGGAAAACACATCGAGGAAAGTGTAGAAAAACTAAAACAAAATGTTGAAATTTCGACCCAGAAAAACTCAAAGTTGCAGGTCAACAGGGAAGACAACCGGAGGGTTAAGGTGGCATAAAACAAGATGAAAGCAGCGCCCCCACCTGGTCTTTGCCGGGGACGCAGCACAGGAATAGACCCAGGATCAGTCCGGCCACCACCCCCCCCACCACCTCCAGCAGACCCTTCAGGATGTTCATCCACATAGCGCCTGGAGGACAAACAGCACAGACAACATGTTCCACAATGGACCATTTAAAATCAGATTTCAAGACCTGTCTTTTTCCACTCGCTTGTAGTTCTCCCTGACGCTTCGGCTACATTGAACGCGTAAACGTGTGCGGACCGTTAGCGGAGGGGATGTGCCTCTGAACATATCTTTTAACCGTCTCCACCTGCAGCGCCACACGGCGTAGGATTTGTGTGAGTCACAGGCAAGACGGAGAGCTTTCCCTCTGGGATTGTTGTTTCAGGGGACAGGAAACAATAAATAAAAACAGAAACTCTCAAAACAAAAACTGCCAATACACTCATTGTAGGCGGAATTTTGTCCAAATGAGGCCCTAAGGCTTGTCAAATCTGACTCCCATTTATTCATTGCCACGCCTTCTTTCATCAGACTTAAGTTCACCAGAACACAAGGATTAATCTTAGACAAAGAGTTCAGATTAGCAAAGTTTAATGAGTCCAGCATAACAGTTACAACACAGTTGTGGGTTCACAAACAGAGACTACGTTTCCCTAACCACAGACATCAAGTCAGAGCTCGGTCCACCAAGATGTCCTGTGAATTATGAGCTCCGATCTGTTCGCTCCCTAAAGCTTTTATCCTATCCTTACAGGGGGAGTGTCTTCTTGTTTTTTTTAGACACAAACTGTCTTACACACACACACACACAGACAAGACTAAGTAGCAAAGACATCAAGTCAGAGCCCGGTCCACCAGGATCTCGGTGGTGTGTGTGTGTGTGTGTGTGTGTGTGTGTGTGTGTGTGTGTGTGTGTGTGTGTGTGTGTGTGTGTGTGTGTGTGTGTGTGTGTGTGTGTGTGTGTGTGTGTGTGTGTGTGTTCTTTGAGGGGTGGAGTTGAAACGGGTCATATGCTTATTTCACAGATAAGAGGAAGATTTTATATTGATTCGATGGTGATTTACAGTTCCACCAGTTTTTCTACGTAAAAAATAAAGCTACAATATAGAGCACCGCGTACCGTCTGCTGGAAATACAGAAATTGCTACAGAAACCAAACATTTTGAACCGATGATCGGATTCAAAACCAAATTTTCCAAACGGTTCCATTTTTTTTCATTTATTTATTACGGGGACAGTGCATATTAATAAACATTTCTGTCAATATGCCAGAGTTAGCCAGAAGGCTATTTTTCATCTGCAGTCCCTAGACAGATGGTAAAAGTCACCCTAAAAGAAAGCCAAATTACATATTTAAATAACAATATAAAATTACAATACATTTAGTAAAAAGTACTATTAAGCTAAAATGTACAATAGAAACAATAGCAGACCAACAATAAGACAAACATCAGACAAAAACATGAACACATGCGCACACACACACACACACAAGACAAGAAGCCAGCAGGGGGCAGCGAGAGCAGGTCAAGAAGTTAATAATAATGTTGAATTGAAATCGTAAATGTGGAAACTGTTGGAACCAGTTCTCGATGCCCAATCCTATTCCCTCTCCTGCTTTTTATCATGTCAGTTGTTGATTAGATTTCTACTCTCCTAATTTCCCTTTTCTTTGATTGACTTTGGTTTTTATTATGTCCTTATCTCTGTAATGTTGTTCATCTGAATGGAGGCAGATTTTTAAAACCATCTGCTGTAGAAATATTTTATTAACAAATTGTGTGTATGTGGTCGTCCAGTGTGTAGCGTGTTTAGTGGTTCATTATCAAAATCTGTGTTGCCCGTTCACCAACCTTTTTCATGAATATTTACCACCACCATCAATTCCAAGTATTCCTATTGGATGAAAATTTTACATTTGCGTTTGCATGAACTGGGGTAGACGCTCCATATTCATGCTCCATCTTGAAATACGTTAGCCGGTAAGGGACATACAGGACATGCTGCTCCACCTTTCACATTTTCGCATGTCACATGATAAACTCACAGGTGCTGCTAATGCTACAAATGGGTATCGTAGCTTCCCGGCCCTGGCAAATTTGAAGCATAGGAAGAAGGAAACATGGAGGACCACACGTAATCTAAAATCTAACCCCCCCCCCCCCGTAAGGATAGGATAAAAGCTTGAGGGAGAGAACAGATCGGAGCTCATAATTCGCAGGACATATACAGTGCCTTGCGAAAGTATTCGGCCCCCTTGAACTTTTCGACCTTTTGCCACATTTCAGGCCTCAAACATAAAGATATAAAACTGTAATTTTTTGTGAAGAATCAACAACAAGTGGTACACAATCATGAAGTGGAACGAAATTTATTGATATTTCAAACCTTTTACAATAAAACTGAAATATTGGGCTCCGAAAATTATTCAGCCCTTAAGTTAATACTTTGTAATCACCTTGACGCAATTAATAAATTCTCCTTTTCTTTTTTTTCTTTTTTTCTTTCTTCTTTTTCTTTTTTTTTTTTTTTTTTTTCTTTTTTCTTTTTTTTTTTATACTTCCTTTCCTTTTTTTCTTCTTAAAATTCGACTCCAAAAAAAGAAGGAGAACAGGAGTCAGATTTGACAGGCCTTAGGGCCTCATTAGAACAAATTCCACCTACACTGCCTCGACTGGAAAGCTCTTTGGGTCAAATTCTGTTGGTTTTAATCAGCTGTAGGAATAAAGACAATCAAGTAGAATTGAAAGGAACAGAATAGATAGAGAAACCTGTAGAGAAGGCAATTCCAAGGCAGGTAGAGAACCCTGTTATGGCCAGAATATCATCAAAACTCCCAGCAGCCATCAGCAGGGTGGGGATCCCCTGAATAAAAACAACACAGAACATCATAACAAGGTAGAGACAGAACCATACGTATACATATTTCAATCATATAGATACACAACATCACATACGTGGTGTTTCAGGGCCTTAACATGAAACAGCCACAAAATCACCATCACCAAACCCACCAGACTCCATGTAAATAATCAGGACTTTTATCATCGTAAAACACACTTTATTCAAAGTGGACAGAAACAAAATAAAATTATCAAAAGCAGTCTTGGTTCATCTTTCTACAGTTCCAACAATCACCACTCTGGTTTGGTTGAAATAACCCCTTAATTTACCCATTTACATATGGAAATATACTGGCTCTATACACGCTAAAAGTCCTGATTATTTACATGGAGTCTGGTGGAGTTTGGTGATGGTGATTTCAGGGCTGTTTCATGTTAAACTAAAAGGATCTTACTCTTTAACTAAAAGGTCCATCTCTGTAGGGATCCTTTCCAAAATGTTATCAGACACTTAGAATAATAATCTGAGTCTGTCAGCGGCAAAAACGAACTTTTAGTGGACGCAAACTGCCAGATTGCCCATTATAACACAAATGGTATTTCATACAGTGTCATCTTTAGTTGTTTATAAACTATACTGATTGAAAAAAGGTTGTTACATCTTCTGTTTTATTCTTATTTTGTTCTTAGGTCCCTCAGAATCTTATTCATTTTATAAAATTTGTTATTATTAATTCCTGTATGTAATGTATATTAACGGACATATTATGTGCAGAAGATATGACACAAAACAAAATAAACAGTCTACATTCCCATTAATTTACTGTACACATTGCCGTACATGCTACACTTTAATATTTGTTTGGCATCTTCTTCTTTTTCCCTCATGTAGAAGATTTGAGTTGGTCCATGAGTGTTTCTTTGTCGGGTAGTTTGAGAAGCAGGCGGCTAATGTTTGTTTCTAGAGATTTTGTAGGATCAGCCTGAATAGATTATCTTGTAATGTTTAAACAGACTGATCTCTGTAGCTGTTCACCAGCTCCCTCTGCTGGCAGAATCACATGATCACAGAGTATGTTACTGATGTGTGTGTTTGTGTGTGTGTGTGTGTGTGTGTGTGTGTGTGTGTGTGTGTGTGTGTGTGTGTGTGTGTGTGTGTGTGTGTGTGTGTGTGTGTGTGTGGAGTTTACCTTCTCCACTCCGAATCCTTCTCTCTGTAGGAGCAACATGGAGGGAACCACGACGGCTGGAGACACTGCAGCCAGGACAAAACTACACACACACATACACATACACAAACACACACATACACACACACACACAGACAAACACAAATACACACACACACGCAGAGACACACACACACACACACAGGCATACACACACACAGAGGCATACAAATGCACACACAGACACACACATGCACGCACGCACACGCATACACACACACCCGCATACACACACACACACACACGGAGACACAGACACACACACACACACACACGGAGACACAGACACACACACACACACACACACGGAGACACAGACACAGACACACACACACACACACACGTCAAGTTTTAATACACTGATGTAGAGAGCTGTATATGTCGTTATGGTGTGTGTGTGTGTGTGTGTGTGTGTGTGTGTGTGTGTGTGTGTGTGTGTGTGTGTGTGTGTGTGTGTGTGTGTTACCCCAGGATGAAGCCCCATACCCAGGGCAGATCCAACAGGAAGTGAGAAACCACAGCGATGACAAAGGCCTCCAGCACACAGGGACCGACAGCAAGACGCACACACACCGCCTTCAGACGACGCAATGCCTGCAGCAACACACACACACACACACACATGGTTGTTACATTTATTTTACTGTGCGTGTGTGTCTCTGTGTCTGTGTGTGTGTGTCTGTGTCTGTGTGTGTGTGTCTGTGTGTGTGTCTCGTACGGCGGTGTGTGTGTGTGTGTGTGTGTGTGTGTGTGTGTGTGTCTCTGTGTCGTGATGTGCCGTGTGTGTGTGTGTGTGTGTGTGTGTGTGTATGTGTGGGGTCCAGGCCGAGCCCGGCTCTGGTCAGGATGATTGACAGCGCGATGTTCCTCAGCGCTGCGGACCAATGGGTGTCGATGTAGACGGCGTCCGTTACGTAGGGAACGTTACGCAGCAGCAGACCTGCCAGCAGCATTCCTACAACATATTTAAACATTTAAAGGTTGTTTTATGCAACCTGGACCCTATTTTCCTATGTTTAAGTGTCTAAGTGACTGATGACAACAACAATCTTTGAAATGGGTCCAGTATTAAGCGAGATCGCTGTGACCGGCAGCCACAGACCGGGCTGCAGTCTAACCCTACAGGACGAAACCATAGACTGTTAATATTATTGGACATAGCATCCGGTTCAGTGAAGTGCTGCAAATGCAGAAGTGCCTTAAACCTGCATTTTCTCTAAATTCCAGCAGGGGGCGACATGTTCGGTTGCAAAAGGAGGTTGGTTTCTGTAGAAGTCTATGAGAAAGTGGCCCACTTCTCACTTGATTTATTACCTCAGTAAACATTTTCATAATGAGTTTATAGTTTCAATCGCTAAGTCTTCTGCAACACAGAATGATGTTCTGATGATTTTAAAGTCGATGATACAGTTATCAATTCTGATATCTGAACTTGCTTATCGGCCAATACTGAGTACTGATCCGATACCAGTGTGTCATATATTTTATTATGTTTTAACAGCTGTATACTACTATCCCTGTATGGATGTGATATGGTTTATATCTTTGTTGTCGGTCTGGCTCAGGTTAAACTCTTTGTGAAACATGAACAAACACAAACAATGAATGCCACAGAACTTTCTTTTATTATCCATTTTGACAGTCAGTTATAACATAAAAAGAACATAAATAAACTACTTTAACGTAAATTTTCTTTAGGGCTTTATTGCGTGGTATTGGATCGGTGCGTAAACTCCAGTACTTACCGATACCGATACCAGCGTTTTAGGCAGTATCGGAGGTGATACCAATACTGGAACATCTCTAGTTTTAGGGCGTGGCTGTGATGTGATTGACAGTCCTGTCTTATATATAATATAACTATGGGACAAAGATATATTTAAAACCTAGCTAAGCTAAATCTCACCTTGAATTACGTATGTAGGCTAGCTTTTAGCAACAGTTGCATCCAGATTGCCACTGAAAGTGTGTAACGTAACGTAGAGTTTAAGCCGCGTTGCCAACTCTCAGCTAACATCACAGTCAGATACCGCCCAACAGTCTATGGCTCGTCATATCCACAACCAGGATGGCTGTGCCTGTAACGGCAAACTCAACGACTCATTGCAGATCTCCACAAACCAATTGGTGACGTCACACATGCTCTGTCCATTAATATTTACAGTCTATGGATGAAACAAGCTGCAATGTCACATTATACCGCCCGTTAGCTGAACGCTGAACAGTTTTTCTCGCTCAATACTGGACCAATTAAATAGATATTTGTTCACTGGGAAAATAGGGGTTGAAAGAAACCAAAAGTAACTTTTAAAGTATGTAAATATAAAGGTAATTAAATAGGTAAAATACAAGATGCTGGGTCGTACCAAGTAGAGGAGGGAAGGGGGGCAGCGTGGGCAGTTGGATCATTCCGACCAGCTTCCCTCCCAGCACGGAGCAGATGAAGAGGACCACGATGCCAAACAGGTTTCCTCCAGGTAAACACTCACTTCCTGTGATCGCCCAGACCACGCCGAACAGCAGAGAGAACAAACATACTGCAGAAACACATACGCATGCACACACGCACGCACACAGAGGCAGACACACACACACACAGACAGAGGCAGAAACACACACACAGAGGCAGACACACACACACACACAGATGCAGACACACACACAAACACACACACACACAGAGGAAGACACACACAGAGGAAGACACACATACACAGAAACACACACACAGAGGAAGACACACACAGAGACACACACACAGAGGAAGACACACACACAGACACACACACAGAGGAAGACACACATGCGCGCGCACACACACACACACACAGATGGAAACAAAAAACACACACACACAGAGGAAGACACACACACGCACACACACACACACACACAGAGCAAGACAGATAAGTATACCTCTTAAGTTTGTTCTGTAATTCAAAAACCGTGGCTCCAAACGACAAAAATATTTTTTTTTTTTTAAAAAAAAATAACTCAAAAAAAAAAAAAAGTTTGGGGGCGTTTTTTTTTTTTTTTTTTTTTTTTGTAATATATGTGACACAGAGCAGATAACAAAAAGGAAACTGTCTGCGTCCTTCAGATATTTTTTTTCATTGTTTCTATCGACAGTTGGTATGAAGAGAGCCAAAAGTGTAAGTCCGGTGGATTCCATAGTTACATGTCTGCGACCGGCAAGAGATTTACCACATTTTGACCAACTATGATGTATGAAGAGTGAAAACTGTACGGGAGAGAGCAGTTTGTTTGGAAAACTTTCAGAGAATCGTACTGCAGCTCCCCCCTCTGTCTTCCCCTCTAACTCTCAACATTCTGCCCCCATACACACACATTGGAAAATCTGATACGGTCTGAAAACTGGACGATACATAAACTGTGATTTGGTAGAAACCGTGCTTGATATCAGAATGCCCATTCAGCCCATTAACAGCCAAAATCTTGTCTTCGGTTTAAACTTTTAAACTTTTTTTTTATTTTTTTTACGAACATTAAAGTTTGGCGAAACAGTATGGCCCCAAAAAGGGGTTGTTTTGAGCGATGTTAAGCGATTTCCTGAAGATTTTCCATTAAAGTCTATGGGACAATTTCTCGGCGATTTTTGCCGATTTCGTGAAAACCGTGCGGCAAATCTCTTAGAAAAGTCATAGCACACCATTCCCGATCATTACACACGTTTTGATGTATTTATGTACATGTGTTGGCAACGCTCTGTGACTAGTAGCGGGACAAAAATGTGGCGGAATAATAATAAGTATGCTGGATAATTGTCATTCTGCCGATTGCTGCTATTGCAGCACATTGGCACACTGAATTAGTATGGGAGATAATAGTCATTCTGCCGATTGCTGCTATATTGCTGCACATTGACACGCTGAATAAACGCTTTCCCATGAAAGAAAGTTTTAAAAAGTGATTTAAAAGATGTTAACAATGTGGCATTTTACCAGCAAAGGCTTGGTCGCCCTTGGTTACTAGGTCACAAGGTCAAAACGCAGAACTATAAATCAAGCCTTAGTCTCATGTTTTGGTGTGGACAATGTTTTATACTGCAGTTAAATATTAACACACACACTGAGGGCTGCACAGTGTGAGGAAAACATGACATAATGTTGTTGAATGTGGTGATAACAGTATTACTAATGATAAATAAACAAATATTAAAGTGTTCTCAGTTCTGCTGCTCTCACTATTCTGATAAAATACAACAAACTGCTTGTTGAATTTAAAACTAATGAAAAGAAATAATTTCCAACTTTCTTTTATTGTACAAATTTAACGTAAAAGGCAGCACACACACACACATACATATACATACACATATGCACACACACACACACATATACACAGTGAGTGTTTGTTACCTTTTGTGATGAGCAGGTTGAGGAGTCCCTTATTTACGTGGCGGATACAAGACGAAACGCAGGACGAGTCAGACACTGAAAACTTCATCTACACACACACACACACACACACAGACACAGGCACACACACACATACAAATAAAATATATACACACATGGAGGAAGTTTTTTCATTGTGTGAAAATGATAAAAGAGCAGAGACAACATCTACAACTACATTTACACAAGTACTGTACTTCAGTACAAATGTTAAGGTACTTCTACGTCAATGATGTTTGATTCTAAAGTAAACTAGCCAACAATATAACGGCCTACAAGTCCAGCTGACATGATTAGACCATTAAACACACAAACACATAACTTTACACTTTCTACAATGTTATAATACTTTAACTACATTGTCCTGATGATACTTACACACATTTACTGAAGTTACATTTTCAATGCAGGACTTTAACTTGTAACAGAGTATTATTACGGTGTGGTATTAGTACTTTAACTTGTAACAGAGTATTACTACAGTCTTTTAGTAGTACTTTAACTTGTAACAGAGTATTATTACAATGTTGTATTAGTACTTTAACTGCAGTAAAGGCTCTGACAGCAATTGTAGCAACAGCAACAACTTCATAACTTCAGGTGTAGTTGTAGTTTCTATAAATAGTTGTCCTTTCTCAGAGTTCAGGGTTATCTGATGTTAACCAAGTGTGTGTCTATGTGTGTGTGTGTGTGTCTGTGTGTTTGTGTGTGTGCGTGTGTGTGTGTGTGTGTGTTTGCTTCTGGACCACTCACCCCGTCTGTGTCGTCCAGTTCGTCCATTTTCCTCCGCGGCAGGACGGTGATCTCTCGATCCCCGTGAACTTTACTCCCTCCCTTCAATAAGGACACAGAGAGAGTGTGTGTGTGTGTCAATAAGTCACACAAGAGAGGAGGGATGGACAGAAAGAGAGAGAGAGTGTAAGACATGGAAAGTGAATGATGTGTTGCACTTTGTCCTTCACAGCCTAAACCAGAGGTGCGTGTGTGTGTGTTTTGTGTGTGTGTGTGTGTGTGTGTGTGTGTGTGTGTGTGTGTGTGTGTGTGTGTGTGTGTGTGTGTGTGTGTGTGTGTGTGTGTGAAATTTTGTGGCAAACAGTTGGAAATCTTCAGGTTAGAATGTAGTCTGTGTTTGTGTGTGTTTGTGTGAGTGGAAAAATACTTTTTTGTGTGTGTTGTGTGTGTTCTGTGTGTGTGTGTGTGTGTGTGTGTGTGTGTGTGTGTGTGTGTGTGTGTGTGTTTCTGTGTGTGTGTGTGTGTGTGTGTGTGTGTGTGTGTGTATGTGTGTGTGTGTGTGTCATGGAGTTATGGACAGAAAGAGAGAGAGTGTAAGATGTGGAAAGTGAATGATGAGTTGCACTTTGTCCATCACAACCTAAATTAGAGGTGTGTGTGTGTGTGTGTGTGTGTGTGTGTGTGTGTGTGTGTGTGTGTGTGTGTGTGTGTGTGTGTGTGTGTGTGTGTGTGTGTGTGTGTTGTGTGTGTGTGTGTGTGTGTGTGTGTGTGTGTGTGTGTGTGTCAATAAGTCACACAAGAGAGAAGGAGTTATGGACAGAAAGAGAGAGAGAGAGATTGTGAGATGTGGAAAGTGAATGATGAGTTGCACTTTGTCCATCACAGCCTAAATTAGAGGTGTGTGTGTATGAAGGTGCGTCTTCATGTGCGTATGTGGCCTTGATCTTTGTAAGGTCAGTGTGTGTGTGTGTGTGTGTGTGTGTGTGTGTGTGTGTGTGTGTGTGTGTGTGTGTGTGTGTGTGTGTGGTTTGTGTGTTTCTGTGTTTGTGTGAATGGAAAAAACTTTTTAAGATAAGAGATAAGAAGCCTTTATTGTCATTATATGACAGGTTTGTATATGTATTAATACTACACAGTAAAATAACTGCGGGACGGTGAAGGACACAACATCACCGGTCAGTCTGTTGACAATCAATCTAATATTTGCGGTGCATGTGGAACAGGAACAGGTAAGAAAACAGTCCTGCGCAGGACTCATCTACTCTAGACCACGAATATAAGACGACCCCACTCTTTTAGATGTATTTCCATTAAAATGTCTTGTATGCGGGCCAATACGGTAAACATTAGAGATGCACCAATTTCAACTTTTAGGCCGATTCCTATTTCCGATTTTTCATTGAGTTTGAACTGACGATACCGATTTTAGCCGATTCCGATTTCATATTTTCTAACCACTTTCCAGCACACACAAATATTTATTTTCTATATTTTCTTTAATAGAACATTTTTTGAATACATAATCGATCACTATAAAACAGAACTATATAAATGACTGCTGGTGTGGGACATTCACACACATCTAAAGTGCAATGTATATATATATATATATATATATATATAACAAATGAAAATAAAATAAATATAGTCTTGCAGTATAAAGATATTTATAAGGGGTGATAGAATGATTATATAGGGTATTTCATACTGTCCCTTATGGTCTCCTAATGGGGTATGTAACATTGGTTGGGCTGAAAATGGCCTAGTTGATATTTTATTGGCCCTTATGCATCCCTGTGAATAAGAGCTTGTCTTCCAAATATGGTATGCTCATGAATATTTAGATGAGCTGCGCACTGATTAGTCGAGCGAATCCCCCATACACACACATTAGAGATGCACGCTGATTGGTTGAGCGAATCCCCATACACACACATTAGAGAAGTGACAGAATTTCATATTCCAAACACTGCAATGTTTCATTACCAAATTCACTTCTGAGAATCTTTTATGCGAGAAATCATAAAAAAATGTGGGCCGTTTTATGAAAATTGATGGCTAATTGCAAATTTGGTAAGACGTGCCACCCAGTCTGACGAGAAAGCGGCAGCCTGCTGGGCTCCATACCCAGGGCAAAGTCACCCTTTGTGGATTACTGCACTACGGGGCTCCGTGGCCGGCTGCCGGCATAACTATAATATATTTACAGTTTGAATTTCGTCACGGCACTTATATCACAGCTACCCCAAGGTCTTACAAAGCTAACATTGTGTCCGTTTTCAATGTAAGGCATTTTTATGATCATCTGGCGATTTGTTAGGAGGAGCAGCTAGCTAGCTATATGTCCCATTCAATACAATGGGAAAAGATCGCTGCTAGCTAGCTACACTTTCGGCATAACTATAGTAGCTATATTTACAGTTTGAATTTCGTCACGGCACTTAGCTATATCACAGCTATCCCAAGGTCTTACAAAGCTAACAATGGTGTCAGATTTCAATTTAATTCATTTTTGTGAACACTAGCTAGGGGTTTCGTTAGCTGCGACTGTCCCTTCAATCCAATGTGTACAGATTGCAGCTAGTTAGCTTCATTTTTGGCGTGATTCGAGTATATTTACAGTTTGAATTCCGTCACGCCACTTATATAACCTCTACCCCTAGGTCTTATGAAGCTAAAAATGGTGTCCGATTTCAAATTTATAATTTTTTTGTGAATTTCAGAAGAATTCTAAGAGGAGGCTAGCTAGCTCTCATTGATAGAGTCAGAAGACCAACTGATCTCAGGTCAATTGTGTAGCCTATGCAAATGTTGGGGTGTGACAAAGAGAAAGACTAGAGCCAAATGAGGAGGAGGCTGTTGAGATTTGCCCGTATTCAGAGGCAGTTTCAAATTGTGAGATTTGCAGAGGAAAGAGGTGTCAATGGGATTTAGAGGTTCTTTGTATGTCCTAGTTACCCACTAAACTGTCATTATTCAACCATGACAAGGTAAAATCGGTTTTGCATTCTATCTCCCCTTTAATGTTGGTTTGGAGCGGTATGCATCCCCACTAACCTGGAAAGCGTTTTAAACAGTAACGTTAATACAGCATCTCTCTATTTGTTTTGCAGCGGGGGCGGCAGAGGGACCGCAGCGTTCGCTAACGTTAGCTTCTTGTCTCATCTGGGTTCTTATAAACAGTAAATTCATCAAAGGCAGTGTGCCCAACACTATTTTCCGATAAACTGTAGCTGTCAAATTTCACAGGACCCGAGTGAGTGCGGTTTTCATGTTCCAGTTGTTCAGCCTCAGAGGGGAGAGAGAGAGAGAGAGAGAGAGAGAGAGAGAGCGGCTGACCGTTCGCCTGAGATCAGTAGAGCAGACTAATAAAAAATAAAAGTAATTACGGCTTTATGACATAAACAGCTGATTGAGTGGCGGTGCGCTCATGTTAATTATGCAGCGCACGAGTGCATTTGACCGGCATAAAATCGGCATATGTCAGACTGACCGGCAGGTCGCCAGTCATGGCCGGTCACGTGAAAATCGGCCAATTCCGATCACCGGCCGGTCAATCGGTGCATCTCTAGTAAATATCATTAACAAATTTGACCCATTGTTTTAAATGTATTCATCAGAATATGGGGTTTCTTTCAACCAAATTTTAAAACAAAATAACGTGGATGACGTGCATCAAATGCTCTTCACAAGTAAAGTAAATGATCATCCCATTACTTTCTTTAAATTTGGATGTTTTATTCAATCTTATTCCTTTGACGCCTGAATTTATTCACAATTATATAAGAACTTTATTATGTGTGTTCCTGGCTCCAAGCTGATGCTAAATTAAGTTGAGATTTTTAATTTGTCCATAGCATATACAATAGAAATACATTTTGGTATGATGCAAATTAGCGACAACAGGCATTATGGTAAAATTCTTTACAAAATGGTAAAATTAATAAAACACATTTTCAAGTAATTGACAAATAAATGAATCTTGACAACAGCAAGAAAGAAAACACTCTCCTACTCCCTAACATTGACAGTAGTCTTTTTAGGGTTAGGGTTAATTTCGCTTCTGTGAACTGGATGTAGTTCCCACTCTGACCGGTCCTACGAGAAACCAGTGCGTGCAAAAGGTTCCTAGGTATGTATCGAATGTAAACAAACCGGCATTGGGGGAATACACACGCTATCTCGCCTGCAGTCGGAAAGGGTTTGATGCAAATTAGCGACAGTCGGCGTTAAGGGGTTAAAATATAACCCCTTTAAAAAAAAAAAATTCATGAAAGAATGTTGGAAAAAGTGACAAAAATGTGGGGGGGAAAGCAAAAAAAGTTTTGAAAAAGACGACAAAAACGTAAAAAAACAAATTTTGACCCAGAAAAACAAAAAGTTGCAGGGTCAACAGGAAGACAACAGAAGGGTTAAGAGAGTATGTTTTTAGGAGATGAAGGAGCAGTTGTTACCTCATTTTGTTTCTGCTTCAGTCCGTCGTCGCTCTCCAGACAGTAACGCTTGGTGGCTTCTTCGTCCATCATCTGAAATAAACACACACACACGTTTAAAACAAACTGAATCCAAACGTTGCTCTAAAAACAAGTCTTAAAGTCCTATGACATGCTACTGGATGCTTTTATATAGGCCTTAGTGGTCCCCTAATACTGTATCTGAAGTCTCTTTTATATAGACCTTAGTGGTCCCCTAATACTGTATCTGAAGTCTCTTTTATATAGACCTTAGTGGTCCCCTAATACTGTATCTGAAGTCTCTTTTATATAGGCCTTAGTGGTCCCCTAATACTGTATCTGAAGTCTCTTTTATATAGACCTTAGTGGTCCTCTAATACTGTATCTGAAGTCTCTTTTATATAGACCTTAGTGGTCCCCTAATACCGTATCTGAAGTCTCTTTTATATAGACCTTAGTGGTCCCCTAATACTGTATCTGAAGTCTCTTTTATATAGACCTTAGTGGTTCCCTAATACTGTATCTGAAGTCTCTTTTATATAGACCTTAGTGGTCCCCTAATACTGTATCTGAAGTCTCTTTTATATAGGCCTTAGTGGTCCCCTAATACTGTATCTGAAGTCTCTTTTATATAGACCTTAGTGGTCCCCTAATACTGTATCTGAAGTCTCTTTTATATAGACCTTAGTGGTCCCCTAATACTGTATCTGAAGTCTCTTTTATATAGACCTTAGTGGTCCCCTAATACTGTATCTGAAGTCTCTTTTATATAGACCTTAGTGGTCCCCTAATACTGTATCTGAAGTCTCTTTTATATAGGCCTTAGTGGTCCCCTAATACTGTATCTGAAGTCTCTTTTATATAGACCTTAGTGGTCCCCTAATACTGTATCTGAAGTCTCTTTTATATAGACCTTAGTGGTCCCCTAATACTGTATCTGAAGTCTCTTTTATATAGACCTTAGTGGTCCCCTAATACTGTATCTGAAGTCTCTTTTATATAGACCTTAGTGGTCCCCTAATACTGTATCTGAAGTCTCTTTTTATTTTTTTTAATAATTTCCAGGTAGAAAGAAGTAAAACTAACTTTAGAGAAACCAGAGATAATGTTCACTCGGTCCAATTCATTGGTTTCAAATATTTGTGTGTGTGTGTGTGTGTGTCTCTGTCTGTGTGTCTGTGTGTGTGTGCCTCTGTGTGTGTCTGTGCATGTGTTTGAGTTTGTGTGTGTGTGTGTATTGCTTGATAAAAGTTGACCTACTCCGTGGAAAGGGTTTTTATTCTGTTATATTTAGTTGTGCTGTTCATTCCATCCTTGTTCTTTGTATCTCGCAAAGCTCATAAAAAGAGCAGTTCTTTCAATCACTCGTACAAACTTTTTCCAGGAAATTACAGACGTCTAAATGAAGTGTTGTTAGTTAATTATTTGGACATGTACTGAACTACTTGAGCTTCTGTTTTATATTCTGTCTCCAGAACACATCTCGGAAATTATTCAATAAATCACCCGTAAAATAAAACTAAAAGTCAGAAAGTCTTTGGAATTAAGACACCAGATAACTGAACAATACGTCTGGTTTCTCCACAATTAGCATTACATACATGTTATGTACATGCACACACACACACACATGCACACACACACGCACACACACACACACACACATATACATGTTATGTACATGCACACACAAACACACACACACATATTTTATGTACATGCACATGCACACACACACACATTCTCAAAACATTTTTCACATGTGGCACTAATCATCTTCCGTACAACTCAACGCATATGAAGAATTAAGCTTCCAATAATAAATCATAACAGGTTTTCTTTTAAGTAAATTCATCTTTTGCACATTTTCTTTTCCAGTTAAGTTCTCAGGAAATGAATTCTTGGTGCTTTTTTTTCAGCATTTTTGGCTCTTTTTAAAACGTTTTAGTCAAATTTTGTTTTAAATTCATGGTCAATCAACTTAATTTATTGGACATTATATCTAATTTTTGAGTTAAAAAAGCAGAAATTATGAATTATTTTTAAAAACAGTCAAGATGAGAGGATGTTGAGAGAATCACAAGACTAGTTCATGTCAAAGTTTAGTCAGGATATACTGTTCTAAAACCATTTAAACATGTTTTCAAAGGTTATAAAAATTGAATAATACACCCAAAATTTCAATGAATGTAATCATTAATTTTACCTGAAGAACGTTGTTATGGGTACCATACAACAGACATGCATGCATCCATGTTATATTTGGGCATTTTGGTTCAAAGAAACCCACATTTCTGATTTAAAAAAACTTTGAAAACAGGTCAAATTTTAGGGGAAAAATTAGTGTTAAACTCCAAAAAAAGCAGCAAATTACCTGCACAGTTTATTATGATTAATAATAAGTATTGTTATATTTGATCTTACCTTTGGTCGGTAGAGTTGGATGGAAGAGAGACGGAAAGACGACTGACAGCTGACTCAGCAGCGACAGAAACACAGAGTGTTGTGTGTGTGAGTGTGTGTGTTAATAAAGGCTGGTTTTTAACTGGTTGCGTTTGTCGCTCTGCAGAGTGACACACACACACTGAAGCCTGGAATTATGGGAAACACAGGTCACTGTCACACTGTTAATACCAGGCTGTAAGGAACAAAAACACACACACAGAGACACACATACAGAGACACACACACACATACACTCACACACACACTCACACACACACACACACACACAGAGACAAATACAGAGAGAGAGACACATACACACACACACACACAGAGCCACAAAGACACAAAGACACACACACAGATAGACACATACACACACACACACACACACACAGACAGACACACACACACAGAGACAGACAAACACAAACACACACAGAGACACAAACAAATACACAAACACACACACAGGGATAGACACAGACACACACACACACAGAGACAGATACATACACACACACAGACACACACACACACAGAGAGACACATACATACACACACACACAAACACACACACACAGGGATAGACACAGACACACACACAGACAGACAAACACACATAGAGACACACACACACAGAGAAAGACACACACATACACACACACACACACACAGACAAATACAGAGAGAGAGAGAGAGACACACACACACACACACACAAACAAAGACACACAGAGACAGACACAAACACACACACACAGAGACACAAACAAAGACACACACACACACAGACAGACACACACACACACACACACAGACACACACACACACAGACAGACACACACACAGAGACACACACAAATACACACACACACACACAGGGATAGACACAGACACACACACACACACACAGACAGATACATACACACACACAGACACACACACACAGAGAGAGACACATACATACACACACACACACAAACACACACACAGGGATAGACACAGACACACACACACAGACAGACAAACACACAGAGACACACACACACAGACAGACAAACATACACACACACACACAGACAAATACAGAGAGAGAGAGACACATACACACACACACACACACAAACAAAGACACACAGAGACAGACACAACACACACACACAGAGACACATACAAAGACACACACACACACAGAGACAGACACACACACACACACAGAGACACAAACAAAGACACACAGACACACAGAGACAGACACAAACACACACACACAGAGACACAAACAAAGACACACACACACACAGAGACAGACACACACACACAGGCATAGACACAGACACACACAGAGACACCCACACACACACAGACACAAACAAAGACACACACAGAGACAGACACACATACACACACAAACACACACAAACAAAGACACACACAAACACACAACACACACACACACACACAGATCTGCGTTCTCTGTCTCCTGCAGACGCTCACATGTCTTATTATCTTCAGATAATAGCAGGTGTGTGTCTGTGTGTGTCAGTGTGTGTGCGTCTACGTGACAGCATTGTTCCACGCACAACCAAACAGCTGATTAACACACCGCAGAGACGAGCGACAGCTCCGGATTAAAGGAACTTAACGTAAGTCTGGTGACACGACATGACCAGCAGGGACGTCTCTAACAAGTACAACTGCTCATCTTCTTCATCTGGATATTAATAATACAACCAATCACATCACTGGAAAAGTAATTTAAGCTTTTATCTCTTGAACTTGTTTCTCCAGACTGGACTTCTGTCAGTAAATGGATTTACACACACACACAGAGACACAGAGACACACAAAACACCCACACCCACACACACACACACACAGAGACACAGAGACACACAAAACACCCCCACACACACACACACACACAGAGACACAGAGACACACAAAACACCCCCACACACACACACAGAGACACAGAGACACAGAGACACAAAACACCCCCACACACACACACACAGAGACACAGAGACACACAAACACCCCCACACACACACACAGAGACACAGAGACACACAAAACACCCCCACACACACACACACACACAGGCCAGACACACAAAACACCCCACACACACACACACACACACAGAGACACAGAGACACACAAAACACCCCCACACACACACACAGAGACACAGAGACACACACAAAACACCCCCACACACACACACACAGAGACACAGAGACACACAAAACACCCCCACACACACACACAAGACACAGACACAGAGACACAAACACCCCCACACACACACACACACACAGAGACACACAAAACACCCCCACACACACACAGACACAGAGACACAGAGACACACAAAACACCCCCACACACACACACAGAACACAGAGGACACACAAAACACCCCCACACACACACACACACACAGAGACACACAAAACACCCCCACACACACACACACACACAGAGACACACACAAAACACCCCACACACACACACACAGAGACACAGAGACAGAGACACACAAAACACCCCCACACACACACACACAGAGACACAGAGACACAGAGACACACAGACACACAAAACCCCACACACACACACAGAGACACAGAGACACAGAGACACACAAAACACCCCCACACACACACACACACACAGAGACACAGAGACACACAAAACACCCCCACACACACACACAGAGACACAGAGACACACAAAACACCCCACACACACACACAGAGACACAGAGACACACAAAACACCCCCACACACACACACAGAGACAGACACAGAGACACACAAAACACCCCCACACACACACACACAGAGACACAGAGACACAGAGACACACAAAACACCCCCACACACACACACAGAGACACAGACACACAAACACCCCACACACACACACACACAGAGACACAGAGACACACAAAACACCCCCACACACAATCCAATCCACTTTATTTCTATAGCACATTTTACAAACACAAAGTTTCCAAAGTGCTGCACAGAAGACTCAGAACATACAAACAATTCATAAAAAATATATAAAATATAGAAAGAATAAACACCACAGTGGACCACATAACACACACACACACACACACAGAGACACAGACACACACACACACACAAACAGAGACAGAGACACACACAGTCAGAGAGACACACACACACACACACAGCCAGACACACAATCACACAGACGGAAAGACACACAACACACCCACCCTCAGACACACACACACACAGCCAGACACACACACACACACAAACAGAGACACACACACAGTCAGAAAGACACACACACACACAGCCAGACACACAAAACACCCCCACACACACACAAACAGAGACAGAGACAAACACACACACACAGACAGAGACAGAGACAAACACACACACACAAACAGAGACAGAGACAAACACACACACACAGACAGAGACACACACAGTCAGACACACAATCACACAGACGGACAGACACACACAGCCACACACAGACAGAGACAGAGACACACACACACACACAAACA